>NW_023330408.1:134765-278613 GCF_011100685.1 Canis lupus familiaris
TCTGGTCCCAACCTGGACATCATCGGGACACGGTTCCTCTGCATGGCCTGCATGTTGGCCTCAGCCGGACCTGGTGAGTGGGGTTACCACCTGGGGCTCACCCATTCCTGGTGACACAGGTCCCCACGTGGGCCTCACTTGGACCTGGTGAATCTGTTCCTTACCTGGTCCTCCCCCGGACCTGGTAACCCTGGTCACCACCTGGGAATCACCTGGACCTGGTGAATCTGGTCCCTATCTGGGCCTCATCCAGTCCTGTTGACTTTCTTCCCCACCTGGACCTGATTGCTGTGGACTCCTTCTTGGACTCAACTGGAACTGTTGACTCTGATTCTAACTGGGCTTCACCCAGATCTGGTGACTCTGGTCCTCACCTGTGACATTATGACCTGGATACTCTGTTCCACACCTGAGCCTCACCTGGACATGCTGACTCTGGATCCCCTCTGAGCCTCACCTGACATGGGTGACTCTGGTCCCCATCTGGATGTCACTAGACCAGGTGAATATGGTACCCCTCTAGGCCTCAAGAGACCTGGTGACTCTGGTCCTCAATTGGGCCTCACCGGGACCTCGTGAATGCTCCCCACCTGCGCCTCATCTGGACCTGTGACGCTGGTTCTATCTGGGCATCATGGGGACATGGTTACTCTGTTCCCACTGGGACTGACCTGATCCTTGTAACTCTGCCATGACTTTGGCCTCTCTGTACCAGGTGACTCTGGCTCTACCTGGGCCTAACCTGTAACTGGTGACTCGGATCCTAAGCATGCCCTCACCTGACCTGGTGACTGTGGTTCCCATCGGGGACCTCACCTGAACCTGATATCTCTGTTCTCCACCTGGGTAGCATCAGGATATGGTTACACTGTTCAATAACAGTGACCCATCCGGACCTATTAACTCTGGTCTTCACCTGAGCCACACCTGGACATGGTGACACTGGTTCCCACCTGGGTCTCACCTTGACATGGTGAGTCGGATCCCCACCTGGTCCTCACCTGTAACTGGTGATTCTCGTTCCCACATGGACATCATGTGGACCTGGTGGCTGCAGTGTTTCTAGCTTCTCATGTACCTCGTGACTCTGGACCCACCAGGGCCTCCCCGGGAACTGGTGAGTGTGGTTGCCACCTGCACCTCACCTGGACCTGGTGATTCTGGTCTGCACCTGAGACTACACTGGATCTGGTGACTGGGGTCTCCACCTGGGCTTCACCTGGATTTGGGGACTCCGGTCCCCATCTGGGCCTCACCTGGCCCTGTTGACCATGGTCCTCAACTGTTCAGAATTGGGACCCGGTGACTGTGTTCCACAACTGGACCTCACCTGGACCAGGTGACTCTGGTCCCCCTCAGGGTCTCACCGTGCCCCTAGTGACTGTGAACCCCACATTGTACTGACTTGAACTTGCTGACCCTGGTTGCCACCTGCAACTGACGTAGAACTGTTGACTCTGGTTCTTTCAAGGGCCTCCCCTGAACCTGGTGAACCTGGTCCCCACCTGGGCCTCACCTGGACGTGGTGACTCTTTTCACCACCGGTTACTCACGTGGACCTGGTTACTGTGTTCCACGCCTGGGCCTCAAGTAGACCTGTTGACCACGGTCCCCAAGCCGGCCTCACATGAACCTGTTGCCTGTGATCCCCACCGGTGCCTCACGTGTACCTGGTAACTTTGGTCCTCACCTGGGCCTCTTCTGGACCTAGTGACTCTGGTCCCAACCTGGGCTACACCTGGATCTGGTGACTCTGGTCCCTGTCTGGGTCTCACACAGTCCTGGTGACTTTGTTCCCCACGTGGACGTGATTGCTGTGGACTCTTTCTTGGCCTCACCTGGAACTGGTGACTCTGGTCCCTATCTGGATGTCACCTGGACCAGGGGATTCTGGTACCCCTCTGGGACTCAACCAGATCTGGTGACTCTGGTCCTCAAATGGGCCTCACCTGGACCTAGTGAATATGCTCCATCTGGGCCTCATTTGGACCTGGTGACTCTGGTCCCTACAGGGGCAACATCGGGACATGGTTCCACATAATGGTCTGCAGGTTGGCCTCTTCTTGACTTGGTAACTGTGGTCCCTACCTGGGCATCATCGGGACACGGTTCCTCTGCATGGCCTGCAGGTTGGCGTCACCTGGACCTGGTGAGTGGGGATGCCACATGGGCCTCACCCATACCTGGTGACACAGGTCCCACGTGGGCCTCACTTGGACCTGGTGAATCTGGTCCTTACCTGGCCCTCATCCAGAACTGGTAACTCTGGTCACCACCTGGGAATCACCTGGACCTGTTGAATCTGGTCCCCATCTGGGCCTCACCCAGTCCTGTGACTTTGTTCCCTACCTGCACCTGATTGCTGTGGACTCCTTCTTGGCCTCACCTGGAAATTGTGACTCTGCTCCTAACTGGGCCTCACCCAGATCTGGTGACTCTGGTCCTCACCTGTGGACCATTATGACCTGGATACTCTGTTTCCACACCTGAGCCTCACCTGGACATGCTGACTCTGGATCCCCTCTGGGCCTCACCCTGACATGGTGACTCTGGTCCCCATCTGGATGTCACCTAGACCAGGTGAATATGGTACCCCTCCTAGGCCTCAAGAAGACCTGGTGACTCTGGTCCTCAATTGGGCTCACCGGGACCCTCGTGAATAATGCTCCCCACCTGCGCCTCACTGGACCTGTGACGCCTGGTTCTATCTGGGCATCATGGGGACATGGTTACTCTGTTCCCACTGGGACTGACCTGATCCTTGTAACTCTGCCATGACTTTGGCCTCTCTGTACCAGGTGACTCGGCTCTACCTGGGCCTAACCTTGTAACTGGTGACTCGGATCCTAAGCATGCCCTCACCTGACCTGGTGACTGTGGTTCCCATCGGGAACCTCACCTGAACCTGATATCTCTGTTCTCCACCTGGGTAGCATCAGGATATGGTTACACTGTTCAATAACAGTGACCCATCCGGACCTATTAACTCTGGTCTTCACCTGAGCCACACCTGGACATGGTGACACTGGTTCCCACCTGGGTCTCACCTTGACATGGTGAGTCGATCCCCACCTGGTCCTCACCTGTAACTGGTGATTCTCGTTCCCACATGGACATCATGTGGACCTGGTGGCTGCAGTGTTTCTAGCTTCTCATGTACCTCGTGACTCTGGTCCCCACCAGGGCCTCCCCGGGAACTGGTGAGTGTGGTTGCCACCTGCACCTCACCTTGGACCTGGTGATTCTGGTCTGCACCTGAGACTACACTGGATCTGGTGACTGGGGTCTCCACCTGGGCTTTCACCTGGATTTGGGGGACTCCGGGCCCCATCTGGGGCCTCACCTGGCCTGTTGACCATGGTCCTCAACTGTTCAAATTGGGACCCGGTTGACTGTGGTTCCACAACTGGGACCTCACCTGGACCAGTGACTCTGGTCCCCCCCTCAGGGTCTCTAACGTGCCCTATTGACTGTGAACCCCACATTGTACTGACTTGAACTTGCGGCCCCTGGTTGCCACCTGCAACTGACGTAGAACTGTTGACTCTGGTTCTTTCAAGGGCCTCCCCTGAACCTGGTGAACCTGGTCCCCACCTGGGCCTCACCTGGACGTGGTGACTCTTTTCACCACCGGGTTACTCACGTGGACCTGGTTACTGTTTTTCCACGCCTGGGCCTCAAGTAGACCTGTTGACCACGGTCCCCCAAGCCGGCCTCACATGAAACCTGTTGCCTGTGATCCCCAACGGTGCCTCACGTGTACCTGGTAACTTTGGTCCTCACCTGGGCCTCTTCTGGACCTAGTGACTCTGGTCCCAACCTGGGCTACACCTGGATCTGGTGACTCTGGTCCCCGTTCTGGGTCTCACACAGTCCTGGTGACTTTGTTCCCCACGTGGACGTGATTGCTGTGGACTCTTTCTTGGCCTCACCTGGAACTGGTGACTCTGGTCCCTATCTGGATGTCACCTGGACCAGGGATTCTGGTACCCCTCTGGGACTCAACCGATCTGGTGGACTCTGGTCCTCAAATGGGCCTCACCTGGACCTAGTGAATATGCTCCATCTGGGCCTCAATTTGGACCTGGTGACTCTGGTCCCATACATGGGGCAACCATCGGGACATGGTTCCACATAATGGTCTGCAGGTTGGCCTCTTTCTTGACTTGGTAACTGTGGTCCCTACCTGGGCATCATCGGGACACGGTTCCTCTGCATGGCCTGGCAGGTTGGGCGTCACCTGGACCTGGTGAGTGGGGATGCCACATGGGCCTCACCCATACCTGGTGACACAGGTCCCCACGTGGGCCTCACTTGGACCTGGTGAATCTGGTCCTTACCTGGCCCTCATCCGGAACTGGTAACTCTGGTCACCACCTGGGAATCACCCTGGACCTGTTGAATTCTGGTCCCCATCTGGGCCTCAACCCAGTCCTGGTGACTTTGTTCCCTACCTGCACCTGATTGCTGTGGACTCCTTCTTGGCCTCACCTGGAAATTGTGACTCTGCTCCTAACGGGCCTCACCCAGATCTGGTGACTCTGGTCCTCACCTGTGGATCATTATGACCTGGATACTCTGTTCCACACCTGAAACTCACCCTGGACATGATGACTCTGGATCCCTCTGGGCCTCACCCTGACATGGTGACTTCTGGTCCCCATCTGGATATCCCCTAGACCAGGGGAATTTGTACCCCTCAAGGCCTCAACTAGACCTGGTGAGTCTGGTCCTCATCTGGGCCTCACCTGGACCTAGTGAATATTCTCCCCCACCTGCGCCTCGATGGACCTGGTGACTCTGGTTCTACCTGGGCCATCATTGGGACATGGTTACTGTATATTACCCACTGGGACTGACCTGATTCCCTGGTAACTCTGGTCCTGACTTTGGCCTCTTCTGTACCAGGTGACTCTGTGTCCACCTGTGCCCTCACCTGTACCTGGTGACTCTGATCCTAAGCATGGCCTCACCTGACCTGGTGACTGTGGTTCCAATCGGGAAATAAACTGGACCTCATTTCTCAGGTCCCACCTGGGTCCTCACCTGGACCTGGTGTCTCTGGTACCCCCCTGGGTAGCATCAGCATATGGTTTACACTGTTCACTAAAAGTGACCCAGCCGGACTTATTAACACTGGTTCCTTCACCTGTGCCACACCTGGACAAGGTGACACTGGTTCCCACCTGGGTCTCACCTGGACATGGTGAGTCGGATCCCCACCTGGTCCTCACCTGTAACTGGTGATTCTCGTTCCCACATGGTCATCATGTGGACCTGGTGGCTGCAGTATTTCTAGCTTCTCATGTACTTCGTGACTCTGATCCCCACCAGGACCTCACCGGGTCCTGGTGAGTGTGGTTGCCACCTGCACGTCACCTGGACCTGGTGATTCTGGTCTGCACCTGAGTACTACCCTGGATCTGGTGACTGTGGTCCCCACCTCATGGGCATCACCTGTATTTGGGGACTCCGGTCCCCATCTGGGCCTCACCTGGAACTGTTGAACCAGGTCCTCAACTGGGTAAATTGGGCCCCGGTGACTTTGTTCCACAACTGGACCTCACCTGACCAGGTGGACTCTGGTCCCCCTCTGGGTCTCCTCACCGTGTCCTAGTGACTGTGAACCCCACTTTGGCCTGACTAGGACCTGCTGACCCTGGTTGCCACCTGCGCCTGACCTCGAACTGTTGACCCAGGTTCTTTCAAGGGCCTTTCCTGTACCTGGTGATTCTGGTCCCCACCTCGGCCTCACCTGGACGTGGTGACACTTGTCACCACCGGGGACTCACCTTGACCTGCTTACTGTGTTCCACACCCTTGACCTCCAGTAGACCTGTTTACCATGGTCCCAAGACGGCCTCACATGGACATGATGACTCTGGAAACCTCTCTTGTGGCCTCACCCTGAACTGGTGACTCTGGTCTCCATCTGGATGTCACCTGTACCAGGTGATTCTGGTACCCCTCTGGGCCTCAATGAGATCTGGTGACTCTGGTCCTCAACTGGGCCGCAACGGGACCTAGTGAATATGCCCATCTGGGCCTGCATTTGAACCTGGTGACTTTGGTCCCTCCCTGGGCATCATCGGGACATTGGTTACACAGCATGGCCTACAGGTTGGAATCACCAGGAGCCGGTAACCTCTGGTCCCTGCATGGGCATCATCGGGACACGGTTCCTCTGCATGGCCCAAGGGTTGGCCTCACCTGGACTGGTGATTGGGTTTCCACCTGAGCCACCTAGGCCGAACCCAGATCTGGTGACTCTTGTCCCCAGCTATTCTTCCCCTGTACTTGGTGACCCCTGCACCCACGTGGGCCTCTCACTTGGACCTGGTGAATCTGGTCCTTACCTGGTCCTCACCTGGAAACTGGTAAGTCTGGTCACCACCTGGGAATCACCTGGACCTTGTGAATCTGGTCCCCATGTGGGCCTCACACAGTCCTGGTGACTTTGTTCTCCACCTGGACCTGATTGCTGTGGACACATTCTTGGCTTCACCTGGAAGTGGTGAGTGTGATCCCTAACTTGGCCTCACCCAGATCTGGTGACTTTGGTCCCTCACCTGTGGACCATTATGATCTAGATACTCCGTTCCACACCTGAGCCTCACTTGGACATGATGACTCTGGATCCCCTATGGGCCTCAGCCTGACATGGTGACTCTGCTCCCCATCTGGATGTCACCTAGACCAGGTGAATCTGGTACCCCCTCTAGGCCTCAACTAGACCTCGTGACTCTGGTCTGCAACTGGGCCTCACTGGGACCGAGTGAATATGCTCCCACCTGCGTCTCATCTGGACCTGGTGACTCTGGTTCTACCTGGGTATCATCGGGGCATGGTTACTCTATTCCCCACTGGACTGACCTGATCCTGGTAACTATGGTCCTGACTTTGGCCTCCTTTCTGTACCAGGTGACTCTGGCTCCACCTGGGCCTCACCTGTAACTGGTGACTCTAGATCTAAGCATGCCTCACCTGACCTGGTGACTGTGGTTCCATCGGGACCTTCTTCTGGACCTCATGTCTCTGGGCCCTCCTGGGACTCACCAGGACCTGGTTTCTGTGGTTCCCACCTGGGTAGCATCAGGATATGTTTACACTGTTCACTAACAGTGACCCAGCCGGACCTATTAACTCTGGTCTTCACCTGGGCCACACCTGGACATGGTGACACTCGTTCCCACCTGGGACTCACCTGGACATGGTGAGTCGGATCCCCACCTGGTCCTCACCTGTAACTGGTGATTTTCATTCCCACATGGACATAATGTGGACCTTGTGGCTGCAGTGTTTCTAGCTTCTCATATACATCGTGACTCTGGTCCCCACCAGGGCCTCACCGGGACCTGGTGAGTGTGGTTGCCTCCTGCACCTCACCTGGACCTGGTGATTCTGGTCTACACCTGAGACTACCCAGCATCTGGTGACTCTGGTCCCCACCTGAGCTTCACTTGGATTTGGGGACTCCGGTCTCCATCTGGGCTTCACCTGGCCCTGTTGACCATGGTCCTCAACTGGGCAAAATTGGAACCCGGTGACTGTGTTCCACAACTGGACCTCACCTGGACCAGGTGACTCTGGTCCCCCTCTGGGTCTCACGGTTCCCTAGTGACTGTGAACCCCCTCTATGGCCTGTCTTGGTCCTGCTGATACTGGTTGCCTCCTGCGCCTGACCTCAAACTGTAGACTCTGGTTTTTCAAAGGCCTCCCCTCGACCTGGTCATCCTGGTCCCCACCTGGGTCTCACTTGGACGTGGTGACATTGTCACCATCGGGGACTCTCCTGGACCTGCTTACTGTGTTCCACACCTGGGCCTCAAGTAGACCTGTTGACCATGTTCCCCAGGACGGCCTCACATGGACCTGTTGACACTGCTCCCCACCGGGGCCTCACTTGTACCTGGTATCTCTGGTCCCCACCTTGACCTCATCTGGACTTAGTGACTCTGGTCCCCACCTGGGCTTCACCTGGATCTGGTGACTCTGGTCCCCACCTGGACTTCACCTGGATCTGGTGACTCTGGTCCCCACCTAGACCTCTCCTGGACCTGGTGACTCCTTTCCAACATGGACCTCACCTGGATCTGGTGACTCTGGTCCTCAGTTTGGCCTACCTGGACCTGGTGACTCTCGTTCCCACATGCATCACACCTGGACCTGGTGACTGTGGTGTTCTTGTAGACTCACTTTTACCTGGTGACTCTGGTCCTCACTAGGGCCTCTCCTGGATTTGGTAACTCTGGCCTGCTGGTTGGCCTCACCTGGACCAGGTGAGTGGGGTTGCCACCTGGGCCTCACCCATACCTGGTGACTCAGGTCCCCACGTGGACCTCTTGGACGTGGTGAATCTGGTCCTTACCTGGTCCTCTCCCATACCCGGGGACTCTGGATACCACCTGGGCCTCACCTGGACCTGGTGAATCTGGTTCCCACCTGGGCCACACCCAGTCCTGGTGACTTTGTTCCCCCCCTGGACCTGATTGCTGTGGACTTTTTCTTGGCCTCACCTGGAACTGGTGACTCTGATCCTATCTGGGCGTCACCCAGACCTGGTGACTCTGGTCCTCACCTGGGCATCCTTGGTACGTGGTGACTCTGTTCCACACCTGAGCCTTTCCTGAACATGATGACTCTTGAACCTCTCTGGGCCTCACTCTGACCTGGTGACTCTGGTCCCCATCTGGATTGTCACTGGACCAGGTGATTCTGGTATCCCTCTAGGGCTCAACCAGATCTGGTGATTCTGGTCCTCAACTGGGCCTCACCTGGACCTAGTGAATATGCTCATCTTGGGCCTCATTTGGACCTGGTGTCTCTGGTCCCTACATGGGCAATCATCGGGACACGTTTCCTCAGCAGGTCCCAAAGGTTGACCTCACCTGGACCTGGTAACTCTCGTCCTACCGGGCATCATTGGGACCTGTTCGCAATGAATGGCCTGCAGGTTGGCCTCACCTGGACCTGGTGAGTGGGTTTGTCACCTGGGCCTCACCCTTGCCTAGGGGACACAGGTCCCACGTGGGCCTCACTTGGACCTGGTGAATCTGGTCCTTACCTGGTGGTCACCCGGAACTGGTAACTCTGGTCACCATGTGGAATCACATGGGCCTGGGTAAATCTGGGCCCATCTGGCCTCACCCAGTTCCTGTTGACTTTCTTCCCACCTGGAACCTGATTGCTGTGGACTCCTTCTTGGCTAACCTGGAAACTGCTGACTCTGATGCTAACTGGACCTCACCCAGATCTGGTGATTCTGTCCTCACCTGTGGATTTTATTAACCTGGATACTCTGTTCTACACCTGAGCCTCACCGGGACTTGATGACTCTGGATCCCCCTTTGGGCCTCAGCCTGACATGGTGACTCTGGTCCCCATCTGGATGTCACCTAGACCAGGTGAATCTGGTACCCTTCTAGGCTTCAACTTGACCTGGTGACTCTAGTCCTCATCTGGGCCTCACTGGGACATAGTGAACATACTCCCCACCTGCGCCTCATCTGGACCTGGTGACTCTGGTTTTACCAGGGCATCATCAGGAAATGGTTACTCTATTCACCACTGGGACTGAACTGATCCTGGTAACTCATGTCCTGACTTTGGCCTCTTCTGTACCAGGTGACTCTGGCTCCTCCTGGACCTCACCTGTAACTGGTTATTCTGATCCTAAGCATGGCCTCACCTGACCTGGTGACTGTGGTTCCCATCGGGACCTCACCTGGACCTCATGTCTCTGGTTCCACCTGGGCCTCACCAGTACCTGGTGTATCTGGTACCCACCGGGGGTAGCATCAGTATATGGTTACACTGTTCACTAACAGTGACCCAGCTGGACCTATTAACTCTGGTCTTCACCTGGGCCACACCTGGACATGGTGACACTGGTTCCCACCTGGGTCTCACCTGGACATGGTGAGTCGGATCCCCACCAGGTCCTCACGTGTAACTGGAGATTCTCGTTCCCACGTGGACATCACGTGGAACTGGTGGCTGCATTATTTCTAGCTCTCATGTACCTCGTGACTCTGGTCCGCACCAGGGCCTCACCGGGATCTGGTGAGTGTGGTTGCCACCTGCAACTCACCTGGACCTGGTGAATCTGGTCTGCACATGAGACTATCCTGGATCTGTTGACTGTGGTCCCCACCTGGTCTTCACCTGGATTTGGGGACTCCAATCCGCATCTGGGCCTCACCTGGCCCTGTTGACCATGGTCCTCAACTGGACAAAATTGGGACCCGGTGACTGTGTTCCACAACTGGACCTCACCTGGACCAGGTGACTCTGGTCCCCCTCTGGGTCTCACCGTGCCCTAGTGACTGTGAACCCAACTTTGGCCTGACTTGGACCTGCTGACCCTGGTTGCCACCTGCGACTGACCTCGAACTGTTGACTCTGGTTCTTTCAATGGCCTCCCCTGGACCTGGTGATCCTGGTCCCCACCTGGGCCTCACCTGGACGTGGTGACACTTGTCACCACCGGGGACTCACCTGGACCTGCTTACTGTGTTCCACACCTGGGCCTCAAGTAGACCTGTTGACCATGGTCCCCAGGCCGGCCTCACATGGACCTGTTGCCACTGCTCCCCACCGGTGCCTCCCTTGTACCTGGTATCTCTGGTCCCAACCTTGACCTCATCTGGACCTAGTGACTCTGGTCCCCACCTGGGCTTCACCTGGATCTGGTGACTCTGGTCCCCACCTGGACCTTTCCTGGACCTGGTGACTCTCTTTGAACATGGACCTCACCTGGATTTGGTGACTCTGGTCCCCTCCTGGACCTCACCTGCATCTGGTGACTCTAGCCTGCTTGTTGGCCTCACCTGGACCTGGGGAGTGGGGTTGCCACCTGGGACCTCACACATACCTGGTGACTCAGGTCCCCACGTGGGCCTCATTTGGACCTGTTGAATCTGGTCCTTAGCTGGTCCTCTCCCAGCCCCGAGGACTCTGGTCACCACCTGGGAATAATCTGGACCTGGTGAATCTGGTCTAAATCTGGGCCTCACCAAGTCCTGGTGACTTTCTTCACCACCTGGACATCATTTAGTAGACGCCTTCTTCTTCTTCTCAGTCACCTGGAACTGGTGACTCTGATCCTATCTGCGTGTCACCCAGATCTGTTGACTCTGGTCCTCACCTGGGCATCATTGGTACCTGGAGATTCTGTTCCACACCTGAGCCTCACCTGGACCCGATGACTCTGGAACCACTCTGGGCCTCACCCTGACCTGGTGACTCTGGTCCCCATCTGGATATCACCGCGATCAGGTGATTCTGGTACCCTTCTAAGCCGAACCAGATATGGTGAAACTGGTCCTCAACTGGGCCTCACATGGACCAGGTGACTCTGGTCCCCCTCTGGGTCTCACCGTGCCCTAGTGACTGTGAACCCCACTTTGGCCTGACTTGGACCTCCTGACCCTGGTTGCCACCTGCGCCTGACCTCGAACTGTTGACTCTGGTTCTTTCAAGGGCCTCCCCGGGACCTGATGATCCTGATCCACACTTGGGCCTCACCTGGACGTGGTCACTCTTGTCACCACTGGGACTCACCTGTACCTGCTTACTGTGTTCCACACCTGGGCCTCAAGTAGATCTGTTGACCATGGTCCCCAAGCCGGCCTCACATGGACCTGTTGCCTCTGATCCCCACCGGGGCCTCACGTGTACCTGATAACTCTGGTCCTCACCTGGGCCTCATCTGGACCTAGTGACTCTGATCCCCACCTGGGCTTCACCTGGATGTGGTGACTCTAGTCACACCTGGACCTCTCCTGGACCTGGTGACTCTCTTTCCAACATGGACCTCACCTGGATCTGGTGACTCTGGTCCTGTACGAGGTGATTCTGGTACCCCTCTAAGCCTTCAACCAGATGGTGACAGTGGTCCTCAACTGGGCCTCACTGGACCTAGTGAATATGCTCCATCTGGGCCACATTTGGACCTGGTTGACTCTGTTCCATACCTGGGATCATCGGGATATGGTTCCAACTTGCATGGCCTGTATATTGGCCCTCACCTGGACCCTGGTAACTCTGTTCCCTACCTGGGCATCATCGGGACATGGTCCACTGCCATGGCACTGCATATTGGGCCTTCACCTGGACCCTGGTAACTCTGTTCCCTACCTGGGCATCATCGGGACATGGTTTCCACAGCATGGCCTGCAGGTTGGCCTCACCTGGACCTGGTCAGTCTTGTCCCTACGTGGGCATCATCGGTACATGGTTCCACTGCATGGCCTGCACGTTGGCCTCACCTGGACCTGGTGAGTGGGATTTACACCTGGGCCTCACCCATACATGAAGACACAAGTCCCCACGTGGCCCTAACTTGGACCTGGTGAATCTGGTTCTTACCTGGTCTTCACTTGGAACTGGTAACTCTGGTCACCACCTGGGAATCACCTGGACCTGGTGAATCTGGTCCCCATCTGGGCCTCACCTAGTCTTGGAGACTTTGTTCCCAACCTGGACCTGATTGCTGTGGACTCCTTCTTCTCCTCACCTGGAACTGCTGACTCTGATCCTAACTGGACCTCACCCAGATCTGTTGATTCTTGTCCTCACCTGTGGACCTATACGACCTGGATACTTTGTTCCACACCTGAGCCTCACCTGGACATGATGACTCTGCATCCCCTCTGGGCCTCACCCTGACCTGGTGACTCTGGTCCCCATCTGGATGTCACCTAGACCAGGTGAATCTGGTACCCCTCTAGGCCTCAACTAGACTGGGGGAATCTGGTCCTCAACTGGGCCTCACCGGGACCTAGTGAATATACTCCCCACCTGCGCCTCATCTGTACTTGGTGACTCGGGTTCTACCTGGGCATCATTGGGACATGGTTACTCTATTCCCCACTGGGAATCTCCTGATCCTGGAAACTCTGGTCCTGACTTTGGCATCTTCTCTACTTGGTGACTCTGGCTCCACCTGGGCCTCACCTGTAACTGGTGACTCTGATCCTAAGCATGGCCTCACCTGACCTGGTGTCTGTGGTTCCCATCGGGACCTCACCTGGACCTCATGTCTCTGGTCCCACCTGGGCCTCACCAGGACCTGGTGTCTCTGGTACCCACCTGGGTAGTATCAGGATATGGTTACACTCTTCAGTAACAGTGACCCAGCCGGACCTATTAACTCTGGTCTTCACCTGGGCCACACCTGGACATGGTGGCACTGGTTCCCTCTTGGGTCTCACGTGGACATGTGATTCAGATCCCTGCCTGATCCTCACCTGTAACTGGTGATTCTCGTTCCCACATGGACATCATGTGGATCTGGTGGCTGCAGTGTTTCTAGCTTCTCATGTACCTAGTGACTCTGGTCCCCACCAGGGCCTCACTGGTACCTGTTGTGTGTGGTTGCCACCTGCACCTCACCTGGACCTGGTGATTCTGGTCTGCCCCTGAGACTACCCTGGATCTGGTGACTGTGGTCCCCACCTTGGCTTCACCTTGATTTTGGGCTCTCGTTCCCATCTGAGCCTCACCTGGCCCTGTTGACCATGGTCCTCAACTGGGCAAAATTGGGACCCGGTGACTGTGATCCACAACTGGACCTCACCTGGACCAGGTGACTCTGGTCCCCCTCTGGGTGTCACCGTGCCCTAGTGACTGTGAACCCCACTTTGCCTGACTTGGACCTCCTGACCATGGTTGCCACCTGCGCCTGACCTCGAACTGTTGACTCTGGTTCTTTCAAGGGCCTCCCCTGGACGTGGTGATCCTGGTGCCCACATGGGCCTGACCTGGACCTGGTGACTCTTGTCACCACCGGGAACTCACCTGGACCTGCTTACGGTGTTCCACACCTGGGCCTCAAGTAGACCTGTTGACCATGGTCCCCAAGCCAGCCTCACATGGACATGTTGCCTCTGATCCCCACCGGGGCTTCACGTGTACCTGGTAACTCTGGTCCTCATCTGGGTCTCATCTGGACCTAGCGACTCTGGTCCCTACCTGGGCTTCACCTGGATCTGGTGACTCTGGTCCCCACCTGGACTTCACCTGGATCTTCTGACTCTGGTCCACACCTGGACCTGACCTGCATCTGGTGACTCTGGTCCTCAGTTTGGCCTCATCTGGATCTGGCATCACTCGTCCCCACTTTGACCTAACTCAGAACTGCTGAATCTTGCCCCACCTCGGCCGCACCCAGACTTGGTGACTCTTGTCCCCAACTGTGCCTCAATTCGACCTGATGAATCTGCTCCTCACGTGGGCCTCACATGGACCTGGGACTCAGCTTGATAGAGTGGCTCTGGTTCCCACAAGGGGCTCACCTGATATAGCTGACTGTGGTCTTATTCTATGCCTCACCTGGTCCTAGCGATTCTGTTCCCATCTGGGCCTGCATGGCCCTAGTGACTCTGGTCCTCACCCAGGAATCATTAGGACCTGGATACTCTATTCCACACCTGTGCCTCACATTGACTATGGACCTCTCCTCCCATTCTGGGACTCAAACTAAACTAGTTACTGGTTCCCCTTTGGGCTTCACCCTTACCTGGTAACTCTGGTCACCCTTTGGGCTTCACTTCACCAGATGAACCACACCTGGACCTGGTGACTGTGGTGTTCTTGTATACTCACATGTACCTGGTGACTCCAGTCCCCACTAAGGCCTCACCTGGATCTGGTGACTCTGACCCGCCAGTTGGCCTCACCTAGACCTGGTGAGAGGGTTTGCCACCTAGGCCTCACACATAGCTGGTGACTCAGGTCCCCACGTGAGCCTCTTGGACCTGGTGAATCTGGTCGTTACCTGGTCCTTTCCGAGACCCGGGGACTCTATCCCCACCTGGGCCTCACCTGGACATGGTGAATCTGGTCCCCATCTGGGTCTCACCCTGGTCTGGTGACTTTGTTCCCCACCTGGACCTGATTGCTGTGAACTCTTTCTTGGCCTCACCTGCAACTGGTGGCTCTGATCCTATCTGCGCCTCACCCAGATCTGGTGACTCTGGTCCTCACCTGGGCATCTTTGGTACCTGGTGACTCTCTTCCACACCTGAGCCTCACCTGGACCCGATGACTCTGGAACCACTCTGGGCCTCCCCCTGACCTGGTGACTCTAGTCCCCATCTGGATATCACCTGGACCAGGTGATTCTGGTACCCTTCTAAGACTCAAGTAGATATGGTGAAACTGGTCCTCAACTGGGCCTCACCTGGACCTAGTGAATATGCTCCATCTGGGCCTTATATGGACCTGGTGACTCTGGTCCCTACCTGGGCATCATCGGGATATGGTTCCACTGCATCGCCTGCAGATTGGCCTCAACTGGACCTGGTAAATCTGGTCCCTACCTGAGCATCACCGGGACATGGTTCCTCTGCATGGTCTGCAGGTTGGCCTCACCAGGACCTGGTGAGTGTGCTTGCCACCTGGGCCTCACCCATACCTGGTGACTCAGGTCCACGTGGGCCTCTTGGACCTAGTGAATCTGGTCCTTACCTGGTCCTTTCCCAGAACGGGGACTCTGGTCACCACCTGTGCCTCACCTGGACCTGGTGAATCTGTTACCCCTCTAGGCCTCAACAACATCTGGTGACTCTGATCCTATCTGCGCGTCACCCAGACCTGGTGACTCTGGTCCTCACCTGAGCATCATTGGGACCTGGTGACTCTGTTCCACACCTGAGCCTCACCTGGACATGATGACTCTGGAACCTCTCTGGGACAACCCTGACCTGGTGACTGTGGTCCCCATCTGGATGTCACCTGGACCAGGTGATTCTGGTACCCTTCTAGGCCTCAACCAGATCTGGTGACTCTGGTCCTCAACTGGGCCTCACTTGGACCTAGTGAATATGCACCATCTGGGCCTCTTTTGGACCTGGTGACTCTGGTCCCTACCTGGGCATCATCGGGACATGGTTCCACTGCATGGCCTGCAGGTTGGCCTCACTTGGACCTGGTAAGTCTGGTCCCTACATGGTCATCATCGGGACATGGTTCCTCTGCACGGCCTGCAGGTTGGCCTCACCTGGACCTGGTCAGTGGGGTTGCCACCTGGGCCTCACCTATGCCTGGTGACACAGGTCCCCACGTGGGCCTCACTTGGACCTGGTGAATCTTGTCCTTACCTGGTCCTCACCCGGAACTGGTAGTCTGGTCACCACCTGGATATCACCTGGATCTTGTGTATCTGGTCCCCATCTAGGCCTCACCCAGTCCTGGTGACTTTGTTCCCCACCTGGACCTGATTTCTGTGGACTCCTTCTTGGCCTCACCTGGAACTGGTGACTCTGGTCCCCACCTGGACCTCTCCCGGACCTGGTGACTTTCTTTCAAACATGGACCTCACATGGATCTGGTGACTCTGGTACTCAGTTTGGCCTCACCTGGAACTGGCGTCTCTCGTCCCCACTTTGACCTAACTCAGAACTGCTGAATCTAGCCCAACTTAGGCAGCACCCAGACCTGGTGACTTTTGTCCCCAGCTATGCCTCAATTCGACCTAATGAATCTGGTCCTCACGGGAGCCTCACCTGGACCTGGGACTCAGCTGGATACAGTGGCTCTGGTTCCCGCAAGGGGCTCAGCTGATACTGCTGACTGTGGTCTTATTGTATTCCTCACCAGGACCTAGTGATTCTGTTCCCCATCTGGGCCTGCATGGCCCCAGTGACTCTGGTCCTCTCCCAGGCATCATTGGGTGATGGACCCAATGATCCTCACCCTGGATATGCTATTACACACCTGGGCCTCACTTTGACCAGGGACCTCTGGTTCAATTCTGAGCCTCAAACTAAACAGGTTACTCTGGTTCCCCCTCTGGGGCTCACCCTTACCTGGTGACTCTGGTCACCCTTTGGGCTTCACTTCGGCCTGGTGAATCTGGTCCTTAGCTGGTCCGCGCCTGGATGTGGTGACTGGTCGCCACCTAGGCCTCACCTGGACTTGGTGAATCCTGTTGCCACCTGCGCCTCACCAGGACCTTGTGACTGTGGTCCCACCTGGACCTCACCTGGATCTCGTGGCTCTGGTTCCCATATGGGGCTCTCCTGGACCTGGTTCCTGGGGTCTCCTTCTGGCCTCACCTGGAACACAATGACGCTGATCCGTATTTGGGCCTCTCCTGGACCTGTTGACTCTGGTACTTACATGGGCATCATTGGGACCTGGGTACACTCTTATATACCTGGTCCTCACCTGGACGTGGTGACTGTGGTCCCACCTGGACCTCACCGGGACGAGGTGACTGGTTCCCACAGGGACATCACCTGGACCTCGTGACTCAGGTCCTCATATGGGCATCATGGGACCTGGTTTCTCAGTTCCACATCGGGGCCTCAAGTGGACCTAGTGATTCTGGTCCCCCTCTGGGCCTGATCCTGACGTGGTGACTCTGGTACCAACCTGGATATCACCAGAACCTGGTGACTGTGGTCCCCCTCTGGGACTCACCCAGAGCTGTGGACACTGGTCCTCAACTGGGCCTCTTCAGGACCTGGTGAATCTACTCCTCACTTAGGCCTCGTCTGGAACTTGTGACTCTTTTCCCACTTGGCATCAATGGGACATGGTTACTCTGTTCCCCACCTGGGCCTCACCTGGACATGATAACTTTGCTCCGCACTTTGGCCTCATCTGGTCCTGATGACTCTGGTCCCTCCACCTAGGCCTCAATCAGGACCTGGTGACTGTGGTCCCCACCTGGGACTCACCTGGACCTGGTGACTCTCGTTTTCAAATGAATCACACCTGGACCTGGTGACTGTGGTGTTCTTGTAGACTCACATTTACCTGGGGAGTCCGGTACCCACAAGGGCCTCACCTGCATCTGGTGACGCTGGCCTGCAGGTTGGCCTCACTTGGACCTGGTGAGTGGGGTTGCCACCTGGGCCTCACCCACACCTGGTGATTCATGTCCTCACATTGGTCTCTTGGACCTGGTGAATCTGGTCCTTACCTGGTCCTCTCCCAGACCCGGGGACTCTGGTCACGACCTGGGACTCACCTGGACCTGGTGAATCTGGTCCCCATCTGGGCCTCACCCAGTCCTGGTGACTTTGTTCCCCACGTGGACCTCATTGCTGTGGACTCTTTCTTGGCCTCACCTGGAACTGGTGACTCTGATCCTATCTGCGCGTCACCCAGATCTGGTGACTCTGGGCCTCACCTGAGCATCATTGGTATCTGGTGACTCTGTTCCACGCCTGAACCTAACCTGGACACGATGACTCTGGAAACACTCTGGGCCTCTCCCTGAACTGATGCCTCTGGTCCCCATCTGGATGTCACCTGGACCAGGTGATTCTGGTACCCCTCTAAGCCTCAACCAGATCTGGTGACAGTGGTCCTCAACTGGGCCTCACTTGACCTAGTGAATATTCTCCATCTGGGTCTCATTTGGACCTGGTGACTCTGGTCCCTACCTGGGCATCATCGGGACATGGTTCCACTGCATGGCCTGCATATTGGCCTCACTTAGACCTGGTAACTCTGTTCCCTACCTGGGCATTATCGGGACATGGTTCCTCTGCATGGCCTGCAGGTTGGCCTCACCTGGACCTGGTGAGTGGGGTTGTCACCTGGGCCTCACCCTTACCTGGTAACACAGGTCCCCACCTGGGAATCACCTGGGCCTGGTGAATCTGGTCCTTACCTGGTCCTCACTCAGTCCTGGTGACTTTGTTCCCCACCTGGACCTGATTGCTGTGGACTCCTTCTTGGCCTCACCTGGAACTGGTGACTCTGATCCTAACTGGGCCTCACCCAGATCTGGTGACTCTGGTCCTCACCTGGGCATCATTGATACCTGGTTAGTCTGTTCCACACCTGAGCCTCACCGGGACATGATGACTCTGGAACCTCTCTGGGACTCACTCTGACCTGGTGACTCTGGTCCCCATCTGGATATCACCTGGACCAGGTGATTCTGGTACACCTCTAGGGCTCAAGGTGATCTGGTGACTCTGGTCCTCAACTGGGCCTCACCTGGACCTAGTGAATATACCCCATCTGGGCCTCATTTGGACCTGGTGACTCTAGTCCGTACCTGGGCATCATCGGGATATGGTATCAAGGCATGGCCTGCAGGTTGGCCTCACCTGGACCTGGTGAGTGGGGTTTTCCTCAAATGGGCAAAATTGGGACCCGGTGACTGTGTTCCACAAGTGGCCTCACCTGGACCAAGTGACTCTGGTCCCCCTCTGGGTGTCACCATGTCCTAGTGACTGTGAACCCCACTTTGGCCTGACTTGGACCTGCTGACCCTGGTTGCCACCTGCGCCTGACCTCGAACTGTTGACTCTGGTTCTTTCAAGGGCCTCCTCTGGACCTGTTGATCCTGGTCCCCACCTGGGACTCACCTGGACGTGGTGACTCTTGTCACCACCGGGCCCTCACCGGAACCTGCTTACTGTGTTCCACACTTGGGCCTCAAGTAGACCTGTTGACCATGGTCCCCAAGCCAGCCTCACATGGACATGTTGCCTCTGATCCCCACCGGGGCCTCACGTGTACCTGGTAACTCTGGTCCTCACCTGGGCCTCATCTGGACCTAGTGACTCTGGTCCCCACCTGGACTTCACCTGGATCTGGTGACTCTGGTCCACCCCAGGACTTCTCCTGGACCTGGTGACTCCTTTCCAACATGGACCTCATGTGGATCTGGTGACTCTGGTCCTCAGTTTGGGCTCACCTGGACTTGGTGTCTCTCATCCCCACTTTGACCTAACTCAGAACTGCTGAATCTTGCCCCAACTAGGCCGCACCCAGACCTGGTGACTCTTGTCCCCAGCTATGCCTCAATTCGACCTGATGAATCTGGTCCTCACGTGTGCCTCACATGGACCTGGGACTCAGCTGGATAGAGTGGCTCTGGTTCCCACAAGGGGCACACCTGATACTGCTGACTGTGGTCTTATTCTATGCCTCACCAGGACGTAGTGATTCTGTTCCCCATCTGGGCCTGCATGGCCCTAGTGCCTCTGGTCCTCACCCAGGCATCATTGAGTGATGGACCCAATGATCCTCACCCTGGATACTCTATTCCACGCCTGTGCCTCACTTTGACCAGGGACTTCTGGTCCCATTCTGGGCCTCTAACTAAACTGGTTACTCTGGTTCCCCTCTGGGCCTCACCCTTAATTGGTGACTCTGGTCACCCCTTGGGCTTCACTAGGGTCTGGTGAATCTGGTCCTTAGCTGGTCCGCACCTGGATCTGGTGACTGGTCGCCACCTGGGCCTCACCTGGACTTGGTGAATCCTGTTGCCACCTGTGCCTCACCTGGACCTTGTGACTGTGGTCCCACCTGGACCTCACCTGGATTTGGTGGCTCTGGTTCCCATATGGGGCTCTCCTGGACCTGGTTCCTGTGGTCTCCATCTGGCCTCACTTGGAACACAATGACTCTAAACAATATTTGGGCCTCTCTTGTACCTGTTGACTCTGGTCCTTACTTGGGCATCACTGGGAGCTGGATACTCTGTTATATACCTGGGTCTCACCTGGACCGGTGACTGTGGTCCCACCTGAGCCTCACCTGGACGAGGTGACTGGTTCCCACAGGGAGCTCACCTGGACCTGGTGACTCAGATCCTCATATGGGCATCATGGGACCTGGTTTCTCACTTCCACATCGGGGCCTCACATGGACCTAGTGATTCTCGTCCCACGCTGGGCCTCACCCTTATGTGGAGAATCTGGTCCCCATCTAGGCCTCACCCAGTACTGGTGACTTTGTTCCCCACCTGGACCTGATTGCTGTGGACTCTTTCTTGGCCTCACCTGGAACTGGTGACTCTGAACCTATCTGCGCGTCACCCAGATCTGGTGACTCTGGCCCTCACCTGGGCATCATTGGTACCTGGTGACTCTGTTCCTCACCTGAGCCTCACCTGGACATGATGACTCTGGAACCTCTCTGGGCCTCTCCCTGACCTGGTGACTCTAGTCCCTAACTGGGCATCATCGGGACATGGTTCCACAGCATTGCCTGCAGGTTGGCCTCACCTCGATGTTGTAACTCTCGTCCTTACCTGGGTATCATCGGGATATGGTTCCTCTGCATGGCCTGCAGGTTGGCCTCACCTGGACCTGGGGTGCCTTGCCACCTGGCCTCACCAATACCTGGTGACTCAGGTCCCCACGTAGGCCTCATTTGGACCAGGTGAATCTGGTCCTTACCTGGTCGTCACCCGGAACTGGTATGTCTGGTCACCACCTGGGAATAACCTGGGCCTGGTGAATCTGGTCCTAATTGGGCCTCACCCTGTCCTGGTGACTTTGTTCCCCACCTGGGCCTGATTGCTGTGGACTCTTTTTTGGCCTTACCTGGAACAGGTGACTCTGATCCTATCTGCCCGTCACCCAGACCTGGTGACTCTGGTCCTCACCTGGGCATCTTTGGTACCTGTTGACTCTGTTCCACACCTGAGCCTCACCTGGACATGATGACTCTGGAACCTCTCTGGGCCTCATCCTGACCTGGTGACTCTGGTCCCCATCTGGATGTCACCTGGACCAGGTGATTCTTGTACCCCTCTAGGCCTCAACAGGGTCTGGTGACTCTGGTCCTCCACTGGACCACACCTGGACCTAGTGAATATGCTCCATCTGGGCCTCATTGGACCTGGTGATTCTGGTCCCTACCTGGGCATCATCTGGACACGGTTCCACTGCATCGCCTGCAGGTTGGCCTCACCTGGACCTGGTAACCCTGGTCCCTACCTGGACATCATCAGGGCATGTTTCCACTGCATTTCCTGCAGGTTGGCCTCACCTGGACGTGGTAACTCTGGTTCTTACATGGGCATCATCGGGACAGGGTTCCTCTGCATGGCTCGAAGGATGGCCTCTCCTGGACCTGGTGAGTGTGGTTGCCACCTGTGCCTCGCCCGTACCTGGGGACACAGGTCCCCTCGTGGGCCTCTTGGACCTGGTGAATCTGGTCCTTACCTGGTCATCTCCCAGACCCGTGGTCTCTGGTCACCACCTGGGCCTCACCTGGACCTGGTCAATCTGGTCCCCATCTGGGCCTCACCCAGTCCTGGTGACTTTGTTCCCCACCTGGATCTGATTGCTGTGGACTCTTTCTTGGCCTCACCTGGAACTGGTGACTCTGAGCCTATCTGCGCATTACCCAGACCTGGTGAATCTGGTCCTCACCTGGGCGTCATTGGGACCTGGATACTCTATTCCACACCTGGGCCTATTTTGACCAGGGACCTCTGGTCCCATTCTGGGCCTCAAACTAAACTGGTTACTCTGATTCCCCCTCTGGGCCTCACCCTTACCTGGTATATCTGGTCACCCCTTGGTATTCACTTGGGCCTAGTGAATCTGGTCCTTAGCTGGTCCGCACATGGATCTGGTGACTGGTCGCCACCTGGGCCTCACCTGGACTTGGTGAATCCTGTTGCCACCTGCGCCTCACCGGGACCTTGTGACTCTTTTCCCACCTGGCATCAATGGGACATGGTTACTCTGTTCCCCACCTGGGCCTCACCTGGACATGATAACTTTGCTCCACACTTTGACCTCAACTGGTCCTGATGACTCTGGTCCCCCCACCTAGGCCTCTATCTGGACCTGGTGACTCTGGTCCCCACCTGGTTCTCACCTGGACCTGGTGACTCTCGTTCCCACATGAACCACACCTGGACCTGGACTGTGGTGTTCTTGTAGACGGACATTTACCCGGTGACTCCGGTCCCCACTAGGGCTTCACGTGGATCTGGTGACTCTGGCCTGAAGGTTGGCCTCACCTGGACCTGGTGAGTGGGGTTGCCACCCCATACCTGGGGATTCAGTTCCCCACGTGGGCCTCTTGGACCTGGTGAATCTGGTCCTTACCTGGTCCACTCCCAGACCCGGGGACTCTGGACACCACCTGGGCCTCACCTGGACGTGTTGAATCTGGTCCCCATCTGGGCCTCACCCAGTCCTGGTGACTGTGTTCCCCACCTGGACCTGATTGCTGTGGACTCTTTCTTGGCCTCACCTGGAACTGGTGACTCTGATCCTATCTGCGCGTCACCAGATCTGGTCACTCTGGTCCTCACATATGGACCATTATGACCCGGACACTGTGTTCCAGACCTGAGCCTCACCTGAACATGATGACTCTGGAGCCTCTCTGGGCCTCACCCTGACCTGGTGATTCTGGTCCCCATCTGTATGTCACCTGGACCAGGTGATTCTGGTACCCCTCTAGGCCTCATCCAGATCTGGTGACTCTGGTCCTCAACTGGGCCTCACCTGGACATAGTGAATACATTCCATCTGGGGCTCATTTGGACCTGGTTACTCTTGTCCCTTCCTGGGCATCATCGGGACATGTCTCCACTGCATGACCTGCAGGTTGGCCTCACCTGGACCTGGTAACTCTGGTCCCTACCTGGGCATCATCGGGACATGGTTCCACTGCATGGCCTGTAGGTTGGCCTCACCTGGACCTGGTAACTCTCGTCCCAACCTGGGCATCATCGGGACTAGGTTCCTCTGCATGGCCTGCAGGTTGCCCTCACCTGGACCTGGTGAGTGGGGTTGCCACTTTGCCTCACCCATACCTGGTGACACAGGTCCCATGTGGGCCTCACTTGGACCTGGTGAATCTGGTCCTTACCTTGTCCTCACCTGGAACTTGTAACTCTGGTCACCACCTGGGAATCACCTGGGCCTGGTGAATCTGGTCCCCCTCTGGCCCTCACCCAGTCCTGGTGACTTAGTTCCCCACCTGGGCCTGATTGCTGTGGACTCCTTCTTGGCCTCACCTTGAACTGGTGACTCTGATCCTAACTGGGACTCACGCAGATCTGATGACTCTGGTCCTCACCTGTGGACCATTATGACCTGGATACTTTGTTACACACCTGAGCGTCACCTGGATATGATGACTCTGGATCCCCTTTGGGCCTCAGCCTGACATGGTGACTCTGGTCTCCATCTGGATGTCACCTAGACCAGGTGAATCTGGTACCCCTCTAGGCCTCAACTTGACCTGGTGACTCTGGTCCTCAACTGGGCCTACGGGGACCTAGTGAACATGCTCCCCACCTGCGCCTCATCTGGACCTGGTGACTCTGGTTCTACCTGGGCATCATCGGGACATGGTTACTCTATTCAGCAGGAGCTGGTGAGTGTGGTTTCCACCTGCACCTCACCTGGACCTGATGATCCTGGTCTGCACGTGAGACTACTGTGGATCTGGTGACTGTGGTCCCCACCTGGGATTCACCTGGATTTGGGGACTCCGGTCCCCATCTGGGCCTCACCTGGCCCTGTTGACCATGGTCCTCAACTGGGCAAAATTGGGACCCGGTGACTGTGTTCCACAACTGGACCTCAACTGGACCTCATGACTCTGGTCCCACCTGGGCGTCACCAGGACCTGGTGTCTCTGGTACCCACCTGGGTAGCATCAGGATATGGTTACACTGTTCACTAACAGTGACTCAGCTGGACCTATTGACTCTGGTCTTCACCTGGGCCACACCTGGACATGGTGACACTGGTTCCCACATGGGTCTCACCTGGACATGGTGACACTGGTTCCCACATGGGTCTCACCTGGACATGGTGAGTCAAAGCCCAACCTGGTAGTAACCTGTAACTGGTGATACTCATTCCCACATGGACATATCATGGGGACCTGGTGGCTGCAGAGTTTCTAGCTTCTCATGTATCTCGTGACTCTGGTCCCCATCAGGGCCTCACCGGGACCTGGTGAGTGTGGTTGCCACCTGCACCTCACCTGGACCTTGTGATTCTGGTCTGCACCTGAGACTATCCTGGATCTGGTGACTGTGGTCCCAACCTGGGCTTACCTGGATTTGGGGACTCCGGTCCCTATCTGGGCCTCTCCTGGCCGTGTTGACCATGGTACTCAAATGGGCAAAATTGGGACCCGGTAACTGTGCCCTAGTGACTGTGAACCCCACTTTTGCCTGACTTGGACCTGTTGACCCTGGTTGCAACCTGCGCCTTACCTCGAACTGTTGACTCTGGTTCTTTCAAGGGCCTCCCCTCTACCTGGTGATCCTGGTCCCCACATGGGGCTCACCTGGACGTGGTGACTCTTGTCACCACCAGCGACTCACTTGGACCTGCTTACTGTGTTCCACACCTGGGCCTCAAGTAGAACTGTGGACCATGGACCCCAAGCCGGCCTCACATGTACCTGTTGCCTCTGATCCCCCCCGGGGCCTCACGTGTACCTGGTAACTCTGGTCCTCACCTGGGCCTCATCTGCAACTAGAGACTCTGGTCCCCACCTGGGCTTCACCTGGATCTGGTGACTCTGGTCACCACCTGGACTTCACATGGATCTGGTGACTCTGGCCCCCACCTGCACCTCTCCTGGACCTCGTGACTCTCTTTCCAACATGGAACTCATCTGGATCTGGTGACTCTGGTCCTCAATTTGGCCTCACCTGGAACTGGTGTCTCTCGTCCCCACTTTGACCTAACTCAGAACTGCTGAATCTTTCCCCACCTAGGCCGCACCCAGACCTGGTGACACTTGTCCCCAGCTATGCCTCAATTCTACCTGATAAATCTGGTCCTCCCTTGGGCCTCACATGGACCTGGGACTCAGCTGTGTAGAGTGGCTCTTGTTCCCACAAGGGGCTCACCTGATACTGGTGAATCTGGTCTTTTTTTTTAATTTTTTTAAATTTTTATTTATTTATGATAATCACAGAGAGAGAGAGAGGCAGAGACACAGGCAGAGGGAGAAGCAGGCTCCATGCAGCGGGAGCCCGATGTGGGATTCGATCCCGGGTCTCCAGGATCGCGCCCTGGGCCAAAGGCAGGCGCCAAACAGCTGCGCTACCCAGGGATCCCTGAATCTGGTCTTATTCTATGCCTCAACAGGACCTAGTGATTCTGTTCCCCATCTGGGCCTGCATGGCCCTAGTGAAGCTGGTCCTCACCCAGGCATCATTGGGACCTGGATACTCTAATCCACACCTGGGCCTCACTTTGACCAGGGACCTCTGGTCCCATTCTGTGCCTCAAACTAAACTGGTTACTCTGATTCCCCCTCTGGGACTCACCCTTACCTGGTAAATCTGGTCACCACTTGAGCTTCACATGGGCCTGGTGAATCTGGTCCTTAGCTGGTCCGCACCTGGATCTGGTGACTGGTCGCCACCTGGGCCTCACCTGGACTTGGTGAATCTTGTTGCCACCTGCGCCTCACCTGGACCTTGTGACTCTGGTCCCACCTGGACCTCACCTGGATCTGGTGGCTCTGGTTCCCATATGCGGCTCTCCTGGACCTGGTTCCTGTGGTCTCCATCTGGCGTCACCTGGAACACAATGACTCTGATCCATTTTTGGGACTCTCATGGACCTGTTGACTCTGGTCCTTAACTGGGCATCATTGGGACCTGGATAATCTCTTATATACCTGGGCCTCACCTGGACCTGGTGACTGTGGTCCCACCTGAGCCTCACCTGGAGGAGTTCACTGGTTCCCACAGGGACCTCACTTGGACTTGGTGACTCAGGTCCTCATATGGGCATCATGGCACCTGGTTTCT
This sequence comes from Canis lupus familiaris, assembly GCF_011100685.1. Taxonomy (NCBI): domain Eukaryota; kingdom Metazoa; phylum Chordata; class Mammalia; order Carnivora; family Canidae; genus Canis; species Canis lupus. The sequence continues at coordinate 161,281 of NW_023330408.1, forward strand.
CAGTTCCACATCGGGGCCTCACCTGGACCTAGTGATTCTCGTCCCCCACTGGGACTCACCCTGGCGTGGTGACTCTGGTCCCCACCTGGATATCACCAGAACCGGGTGACTCTGGTCCCCCTCTGGGACGCACCCGGAGCTGGGGACACTGGTCCTAAACCTGGCCTGAACAGGACCTGGTGAATCTACTCCTCACTTAGGCCTCATCTGGACCTTGTGACTCTTTTCCCATCTGGCATCAATGGGACATGGTTACTCTGTTCCCCACTTGGGCGTCACCTGGACATGAAAACTTTGCTCCACACTTTGGTCTCAACTGGTCCCGATGACTCTGGTCCCCCCACCTAGGCCTCAATCTGGACCTGGTGACTGTGGTCCCCACCAGGTTCTCACCTGGACCTCGTGACTCTCGTTCCCACATGAACCACACCTGGACCTGGTGACTGTAGTGTTCTTGTAGACTCACATTTACTTGGTGACTCCGGTCCCCACTAGGGCCTCACCTGGATCTGGTGACTCTGGCGTGCAGGCTGGCCTCACGTGGACCTGGTGAGTGGGGTTGCCCCCTGGGCCTCACCCATACCTGGTGACTCAGGTCCCCACGTGGGTCTCTTGGTCCTGGTGAATCTGGACCTTACCTGGTCCTCTCCTAGACCCGGGGAGTCTGGTCACCACCTGGGCCTCACCTGGACCTGGTGAATCTGGTCCCCATCTGGGGCTCACCCAGTCCTTGTGTCTTTGTTCCCCACCTGGACCTGATTGCTGTGGAGTCTTTCTTGGCCTCTCCTGGACCTGGTGACTCTGATCCTATCTGCGCGTCACCCATACCTGGTGACTCTGGTCCTCACCTGGGCATCATTGGTACCTGGTGACTCTGTTCCACACCGGAGCCTCCCCTGGAAATGATGACTCTAGGCCTCTCTGGGCCTCACCCTGACCTGGTGACTCTGGTCCCCATCTGGGGTCATCCATTCCTGGTGACTTTGTTCCCCACCTGGACCTGATTGCTGTGGACTCCTTCTTGGCCTCACCTGGAACTGGTGACTCTGATCCTAACTGGGCCTCACCCAGATCTGGTGACTCTGGTCCTCACCTGTGGACCATTATGACTTGGATACTCTGTTCCACACGTGAGCCTCACCTGAACATGATGACTCTGGATCCCCTAGGGGCCTCACCCTGACATGGTGACACTGGTCCCCATCTGGATGTCACCTAGACCAGGTGAATCTGTTACGCCTCAAGGGCTCAAATAGACCTGGTGACTCTGGTCCTCAACTGGGCCTCACCGAGACCTAGTGAATATGCTCCCCACCTGCGCCTCCTCTGGACCTGGTGACGCTGGGTCTACCTGGGCATCATCGGAACATTGTTACTCTGTTCCCCACTGGGACTGACCTGATCCTGGTAACTCTGGTCCTGAATTTGGCCTCATCTGTACCAGGTGACTCTGGCTCTACCTGGGCCTCACATGTAACCTGTGACTCTGATCCTAAGCATGGCCTCACCTGACCTGGTCTCTGTGGTTCCCATCGGGACCTCACGTGGACCTCATGTTTCTGGTCGCACCTGGGGCTCACCAGGACCTGGTGTCTCTGGTACCCACCTGGGTAGCATTAGGGTAAGGTTACACTGTTCACTATCAGTGACCCAGCCGGACCTATCAACTCTGGTCTTCACCTGGGCCACACCTGGACATGGTTACACTGGTTCCCACCTGGGTCTCATCTGGACATGGTGAGTCGGAATCCCACCTGCTCCTCAACTGAAACTGGTGATTCTCGTTTCCACATGGACATCATGTGGACCTGGTAGCTGCAGTGTTTCTAGCTTCTCATGTACCTCGTGACTCTGTTCCCCACCAGGGCCTCACCGGGACCTGGTGAGTGTGGTTGCCACCTGCACCTCACCTGGACCTGGTGATTCTGGTCTGCACCCGAGACTACCCTGATCTGGTGACTGTGGTCCCCACTTGGGCTTCACATGGATTTGGGGACTCCGGTCCCCACCTGGGCCTCACCTGGCCTTGTTGACCATGGTCCCCAACGGGGAAAAATAGGGACCCAGTGACTGTGTTCCACAACTGGACCTCACCTGGACCAGGTGACTCTGGTCCTCCTCTGGGTCTCACCGTGCCCTAGTTTCTGTGAAGCCCACTTTGGCCTGACTTGGACCTGCTGACCCTAGTTGCCACCTGCGTCTGACCTCGAGCTGTTGACTCTGATTCTTTCAAGGGCCTCCCCTGTACCTGGTGTTCCTGGTCCCCACCTGGGCCTCACCTGGACCTGGTGACTTTTGTCACCACCGGGGACTCACCTGGACCTGCTTACTGTGTTCCACACCTGTGTCCCAAGTAGACCTGTTGACCATGGTCCCCAGGCGGGACTCACATGGACCTGTTGCCTCTGATCCCCACCGGGGCCTCACGTGTACATGGTAACTCTGTGCTCACCTGGGCCTCATCTGGATCTGGTGACTCTTGTCCCTACCTGGACTTCACCTGGATCTGGTGACTCTGGTCCCCACCTGGACCTCTCCTGGACCTGGTGACTCTCTTTCCAACATGGTTCTTCCCTGGATTTGGTGACTCTGTTCCTCAGTTTGGCCTCCCCTGGACCTGGTGTCTCTTGTTCCCTCTTTGACCTAACTCAGAACTGCTGAATCTTGCCCCACCTACGCCGCACCCAGACCTGGTGACTCTTGTCCCCAACTATGCCTCAATACGACCTGATGAATCTGGTCCTCACGTGGGCCTCACATGGACCTGGGACTCAGCTGGGTAGAGTGGCTCTGGTTCCCACAAGTGGCTCACCTTATACTGCTGACTCTGGTCTTATTCTATGCCTCACTAGGACCTGGTGATTCTGTTCCCCATCTGGGCCTGCATGGCCCTAGAGACTCTGGTCCTCACCCAGGCATCTTTGGGACCTGGATACTCTATTCCACACCTGGGCCTCACTTTGACCAGGGACCTCTTGTCCCATTCTCGGCCTCTAACTAAACTGGTTACTCTGATTCTCCCTCTGGGCCTCACCGTTACCTGGTTTCTCTGGTCACCCCTTTGAGACTCACATGGGCCTGGTGAATCTGGTCCTTAGCTGATCCGCACCTGGATTTGGTGATTGGTCGCCACCTGGGACTCACCTGGACTTGGTGAATCCTGTTGCCACCTGCGCCTCACCTGGACTTTGTGACTGTGGTCCCACCTGGACCTCACCTGGATCTGGTGGCTCTGGTTCCCATATGGGGCTCTTTTGGACCTGGTTCCTGTGGTCTCCATCTGGCCTCCCCTGGAACACAATGACTCTGATCCATATTTGGGCCTCTCCTGGACCTGTTGACTCTGGACCTTACCTGGGCATCATTGGGACCTGGATACTCTCTTATATACCGTAGCCTCACCTGGAACTGGTGACTGTGGTCCCACCTGGGCCTCACCTGGACGAGGTGACTGGTTCCCACAGGGACCTCCCCTGGGCCTGGTGACTCAGGTCCTCATATGTGCATCATGGGACCTGTTTTCTCAGTTCCACATCGGGGCCTCACCTGGACCTAGTGATTCTGGTTCCCCTCTGGGCCTCATCCTGACGTGGTGACTCTGGTGCGCACCTGACTCACACCAGAACCGGGTGACTCTGGTCCCCCTCTGGGAATCACCCAGAGCTGGGGACACTGATACTCAACTGGGCCTCAACAGGACCTGGTGAATCTACTCCTCACTTAGGCCTCGTCTGGACCTTGTGACTCTTTTCCCACCTGGCATCTATGGGACATTTTTACTCTGTTCCCCACCTGGGCCTCACTTGGACATGATAACTTTGCTCCATACTTTGGACTCAACTCGTCCCGATGACTTGGTCCCCCCACCTAGGCCTCAATCTGGACCTGGAGACTGTCATCCACACCTGGGTCTCACCTGGACCTGGTGACTCTCGTTCCCACATGAACCACACCAGGATCTGATGACTGTGTTGTTCTTGTAGAATCACTTTTAACTGGTGACTCCAGTCCCCACTCGGTCCTCACGTGGATCGGGTGACTTGGCCTGGAGGTTGGCCTCACATGGACCTGGTTAGTGGGGATGCCACTTGGGACTCACCCATACCTGGTGACTCAGGTCTCCACGTGGGCCTCCTGGACCTGGTGAATCTGGTCCTTACCTGGTCCTCTCCCATACCCGGGGACTCTGGTCACCACCTGGGACTCACCTCGACCTGGTGAATCCGACCCCATCTTGGCCTCACTCAGTCCTGGTGACTTTGTGCCCCACCTTGACCTGATTGCTGTGGACTCTTTCATGGCCTGACCTGGACATGGGGACTCTGATCCTATCTGCGTGTCACCCAGACCTGGTGACTCTGGTCCTCTCCTGGGCATCATTGGTACCTGGTGACTCTGTTCCACACCTGAGCCTCACCTGGACATGAGGCTCTGGCCTCTGGAACCACTCTGGGCCTAACCCTGACCTGGTGACTCTGGTCTCCATCTGGATGTCACATGGACCAGGCGATTTTGGTACCCCTCTAGGCCTGAACCAGTTCTGGTGACTCTGGTCCTCAACTGGGCCTCACCTGGACCTATTGAATATGCTCCATCTAGGCCTCATTTGGACCTGGTGACTCTGGTCCCTACCTGGGCATCATCGGGACATGGATCCACTGCATGGCCTGCAGGTTGGCCTCAGCTATACCTGCTAACTCTGGTCCCTACGTGGGCATCACCGGGACACGGTTTTTCTGCATGGCCTCCAGGTTGGCCTCACCTGGACCTAGAGACTGGGGTTGCCACCTGGGGCTCACCCATACCTGGTGACACAGGTCCCCACGTGGGCCTCACTTGGACCTGGTGAATCTGGTCCTTATGGTCCTCACCCGGACCTGGTAATCCTGGTCACCACCTGGGAATCACCTGGACAGGGTGAATCTGGTCCCCATCTGGGCCTCAACAGTCCTGTTGACTTTCTTCCCCACCTGGACCTGATTGCTGTGGACTCCTTCTTGGCCTCAACTGGAACTGGTGACTCTGATCCTAACTGAGCCTCACCCAGATCTGGTGACTCTGGTCCTCACCTGTGGACCATTATGACCTGGATACTTTGTTACACACCTGAGCCTCACCTGGACATGATGACTCTGGATCCCCTCTGGGCCTCAGCCTGACATGGTGACTCTGGTCCGCATCTGGATGTCACCTAGACCAGGTGAATCTCGTACCCCTCTAGGCCTCAACTAGACCTGGTGACTCTGGTCCTCAACAGGGCCTCAACGAGACTTAGTGAATATGCTCCCCACCTGCGCCTCATCTCGACCTGGTGACGCTGGTTCTATCTGGGCATCATCGGGACATGGTTACTCTGTTCCCCACTGGGACTGACCTGATCCTGGTAACTCTGGTCCTGACTTTGGCCTCTCTTTACCAGGTGATTCTGGCTCTAACTGGGCCTCGCCTGTAACTGTTGACTCTGATTCTAAGCATGGCCTCACCTGACCTGGTGTTTGTGGTTCCCATAGGGACCTCACCTGGACCTCATGTCTCTGGTCCCACCTGGGCCTCACCAGGGCCTGGTGTCTCTGGTACCCACCTGGTTAGCATCAGGATATGGTTACACTGTTCACTAACAGTGACCCAGCCGGACCTATTAACTCTGGTCTTCACCTGGGCCACACCTGGACATGGTGTCACTGTTTCCCACCTGGGTCTCACCTGGATATGGTGAGTCGGATCCCCACATGGTCCTCACCTGTAACTGGTGATTCTCGTTCCCACATGGATATCATGTGGACCTGTTGGCCGCAGTGTTTCTAGCATCTTTTTTTTAAATTTTTATTTATTTATGATAGTCACAGAGAGAGATAGAGGCAGAGACACAGCCAGAGGGAGAAGCAGGAACCATGCACCAGGAGCCCGACGTGGGATTCGATCCCGGGTCTCCATGATCGCGCCCGGGGCCTAAGGCAGGCGCCAAACCGCTGCGCCACCCAGGGATCCCATCTGTTTGTAGCTTCTCATGTACCTCGTGACTCAGGTCCCCACCAGTGCCTTACCGGGACCGGGTGAGTTTGGTTGCCACCTGCACCACACCTGGACCTGGTGATTCTGGTCTGCACCTGAGACTACCCTGGATCTGGTGACTGTGGTCCCCACCTGGGCTTCACCTAGCCCTGTTGACCATGGTCCTCATCACGGAAAAATGGCACCCGGTGACTGTGTTCCACACCTGGACCTCACCTGGAGCAGGTGACTCTGTTCCCCCTGTGGGTCTCACAGTGCTCTAGTGACTGTGAACCCCACTTTGGCCTGACTTGGACCTGCTTACCCTGGTTGCCACCTGTGCGTTACCTCGAACTGTTGACTCTGGTTCTTTCAAGGGCCTCCCCTGTACCTGGTGATCCTGGTTCCCACCTGGGTCTCACCTGGGCCTGGTGACTCTTGTCACCACCGGGGACTCACTTGGACCTGGTTACAGTGTTCCACACTGGGTCTCAAGTAGAACTCTTGACCATGGTCCCCTAGCCTGCCTCACATGGACCAGTTGCCTCTGATACCTACCAGCGCCTCACGTTTACCTGGTAACTCTGGTCCTCACCTGGGCCTCATCTGGACCTAGTGACTCTGGTCCCCACCTGGGCTTCACCTGGATCTGGTGACTCTGGTCCCCACCTGGACCTCTCCTAGACCTGGTGACTCTCTTTCCAACATGAGCCTCACCTGGATCTGGTGACTCTGGTCCTCAGTTTGGCCTCACCTAGACCTGGTGTCTCTCGTCCCCACTTTGACCTAACTCAGAACTGCAGAATCTTGCCCCACCTAGGCCGCACCCAGACCTGGTGACTCTTGTCCCCAGCTATGCCTCAATTCGACCTGATGAATCTGGTCCTCACGTGGGCCTCACATGGACCTGGGACTCAGCTGGATAGAGTGGCTGTTGTTCCCACAAAGGGCTCACCTGATACTGGTGACTGGGGTCTTTTTCTATGCCTCACCAGGACCTAGTGATTCTGTTCCCCTTCTGGGCCTGCATGGCCCTAGTGACTCTGGTCCTCACCCAGGCATCATTGGGACCTGGATACTCTATTCCACACCTGGGACTCACTTTGACCAGGGACCTCTGGTCCCATTCTGGGCCTCAAACTAAACTCGTTACTCTGGTTCCCCCTCTGGGACTCACCCTTACCTGGTGAATCTGGTCACCCCTTGGGCTTCACTTTGGCCTGGTGAATCTGGTCCTTAGCTGGTACTCACCTGGATCTGGTTACTGGTCGCCACCTGGGCCTCACCTGGACCTGGTGAATCTCTTCCCCATCTGGGCCTCACCCAGTCCTGGTGACTTTGTTCCCCACCTGGACCTGATTGCTTTGGACACTTTCTTGGCCACACCTGGAAGTGGTGATTCTCGTTCCCACATGGACATCATGTGGACCTGGTGGCTGCAGTGTTTCTAGCTTCTCATGTACCTCGTGATTCTGGTCCCCACCAGGGCCTCAAAGGGACCTGGTGAGTGTGGTTGCCACCTGCACCACACCTGGAACTGATGATTCTGGTCTGCACCTGAGACTACCCTGGATCTGTTGACTGTGGTCCCCACCTGGGCTTCACCCAGATTTGGGGACTCCGGTCCCCATCCAGGCCTCAACTGTACCTGTTGACCATGGTCCTCAACTGGGCAAAATTGGGACCCGGTGACTGTGTTCCACAACTGGACCTCTCCTGGACCACATGACTCTGGTCCCCCTCTGGGTCTCTCCGTGCCTTCGTGACTGTGAACCCCACTTTGGCCTGACTTGGACCTGCTGACCCTGGTTGCCACCTGCGCCTGACCTCGAACTGTTGACTCTGGTTCTTTCAAGGGCCTCCCCTGTACCTGGTGATCCTGGTCCCCACCTGGTCCTCACGTGGACGTGGTGACTCTAGTCACCACCGCGGACTCACCTGGACCTGCTTACTGTGTTCCACACCTCGACCTCAAGTAGACCTGTTGACCATGGTCCCCATGCCGGCCTCACATGGACATGTTGACTCTAATCCCCACCGGGGCCTCACGTGTACCTGGTAACTCTGGTCCTCACCTGGGCCTCATCTGGACCTAGTGACTCTGGTCCCCACCTGGGTTTCACCTGGAACTGGTGACGCTCTTTCCAACATGGACTTCACTTGGTGAATCTGGTCCTTAGCTGGTCCACATTTGGATCTGGTGACTGGTCGCCACCTGGGCCTCACCTGGACTTGGTGAATACTGTTGCCACCTGCGCCCCCCCTGGAACTTGTGACTCTGGTCCCACCAGAACCTCACCTGGATCTGGAGGCTCTGGTTCCCATAAGGGGCTCTCCTGGACCTGGTTCTTGTGGTCTCCATCTAGCCTCACCTGGAACACAATGACTCTGATCCATATTTGTGCCTCTCTTGGACCTGTGGACTCTGGTCCTTACCTGGGCATCATTGGGACCTGGATACTCTCTTATATACCTGGGCGTCACCTGGACCTGGTGACTGTGGTCCCACCTGGGCCTCACCTGGATGAGGTCAGTGGTTCCCACAGGGACCTCACCTGGACCTGATGACTCAGGTCCTCAAATGGGCATCATGGGACCTGTTATCTCAGTTCCAAATCGGGGCCTCACCTGGACCTAGTGATTCTCGTCCCCCTCTGGGCCTCACCCTGACCTGTTGACTCTGGTCCTCACCTGGATATCACCAGAACCGGGTGACTCTGGTCCCCCTTTGGGACTCACCCGGAGCTGGGGAGACTGGTACTCAACTGGGTCTCAACACGATCTGGTGAAACTACTCCTCACTTAGGCCTCGTCTGCACCTTGTGACTCTTATCCCACCTGGCATCAATGGGATATGGTTACTCTGTTCCCCACCTGGGCCTCACTTGGACATGATAACTGTTCTCCGCACTTTGGCCTCAACTGGTCCTGATGACACTGGTCCCCCCACCTAGGCCTCAATCTGGACCTGGTGACTGTGGTCCCCACCTGGGTCTCACCTTGACCTGTTGCCTCTCGTTCCCACATGAACCACACCTGGACCTGGTGACTGTGGTGTCCTTGTAGACTCACATTTACCTGGTGACTCCGTTCCCGTCTAGGGCCTCACCTTGATCTGGTGACTCTGGCCTGCAGGTTGGCTTCACCTGGAATTGGTGAGTGGGGTTGTCACCTGGGCCTCACCCATACCTGGTGACTCAGGTCCCTACGTGGGCCTCTTGGACCTGGTGAATCTAGTACTTACCTGGTCCTCTCCCCGACCCGGGGACTCTGGTCACGACCTGGGCCTCACCTGGACCTGGTGAATCTGTTCCATATCTTGGCCTCACCGAGTCCTGGTGACTTTGTTCCCCACTTGGACCTGATTACTGTGGACTCTTTTTGCCTCACCTGGAACTGGTGACTCTGATCCTATCTGCGCGTCACCCAGATCTGGTGACCCTGGAACTCACCTGGGCATCATTGGTACCTGATTACTCTGTTCCACACCTGAGCCTCACCTGGACATGATGACTCTGGTACCTCTCTGGGCCTCACCCTGACCTGGTGACTCTGGTCCCCATCTGGATGTCACCTGGACCAGGTGATTCTGGTACCCCTCTAGGCCTCAACCAGATCTGGTGACTCTGGTCCTCAACTGGGCCTCACCTGGACCTAGTGAATATACTCGATGTGGGCCACATTTGGACCTGGTGACTCTGCTCCCTACCTGGGCATCATCGGGAGATGGTTCCACTGCATGGCCTGCAGGTTGGCCTCACCTGGACCTGGTAACTCTGGTCCCTACCTGGGCTTCATCGGGACACCGTTCCTCTGCATGGCCTGCAGGTTGGCCTCACCTGGACCTGTTGAGTGGGGTTTCCACATGGGCCTCACACATACCTGGTGACATAGGTCCCCAAGTGGGCCTCACTTGGACCTGGTGAATCTGATCCTTACCTGGTCCTCACCCAGAACTGGTAACTCTGGTCACCACCTGGGCATCACCTGGACAGGGTGGATCTGGTCCCCATCTGGGCCTCCCCCAGTCCTGATGAATTTGTTCCCCACCTGGAACTGATTGCTGTGGACTCCTTCTTGGCCTCACCTGGAACTGGTGACTCTCATCCTAACTGGGCCTAACTCAATCTGCTGACTCTTGTCCTCCCCTGTGGACCATTATGAACTGGATACTCTGTTCCACAACTGAGCCTCACCTGGACATGATGACTCTGGATCCACTCTGGGCCTCACACTGACGTGGTGACTCTGGTCCTCATGTGGATGTCACCTAGACCAGGTGAATCTGGTACCCCTCTAGGCCTCCACTAGACCTGGTGACTCTGGTCCTCAACTGGGCCTCACCGGGACCTAGTGAACATGCTCCCCAACTGCGCCTCATCTGGACCTGGTGACTCAGGTTCTACCTGGGCTTCATCGGGACATTGTTACTCTGTTCCCCACTGGGACTGACCTGATCCTGGTAACTCTGCTCCTGACTTTGGCCTCTTCTGTACCAGGTTACTCTGGCTCGACCTGGGCCTCACTTGTAACTCGTGACTCTGATCCTAAGCATGGCCTCACCTGAAATGGTGACTGTGGTTCCCATCGGGACCTCACCTGGACCTCAAGTCTCTGGTCCCACCTGGGCCTCACCAGGACCTGGTGTCTCTTGTACCCACATGGGTAGCATCAGGATATGGTTACACTGTTAACTATCAGTGACCCACCCGGACCTATTAACTCTGGTCTTCACAAGGGCCACACCTGGACATGCTGACACTGGTTCCCACCTGGGTTTCACCTGGACATGGTGAGTCGGATCCCCACGTGGTCCTCACGTGTAACTGGTGATTCTCGTTCCCACATGGACATCATGTGGACCTGATGGCTTCAGTGTTTCTAGCCTCTCATGTACCTAGTGACTCTGGTCCCCACCAGGGTCTCACCAGAACCTGGTGTGTGTGGTCGCCACCTGTACCTCACCTGGACCCGGTGATTCTGGTCTACACCTGAGACTACCCTGGATCTGGTGACTGTGGTCCCCACCTGGGCTTCACCTGGATTTCGGAACTCCGGTCCCCATCTGGGTCTGACCTGGCCCTGTTGACCATGGTCCTCAACTGGGCAAAATTGTGACCCGTTGACTGTGTTCCACAACTGGACCTCACCTGGACCAGGTGACTCTTGTCCCCCTCTGGGTCTCACCGTGCCCTAGTAACTGTGAACCCCACTTTGGCCTGACTTCGACATGCTGAACCTGGTTGCTACCTGCCCCCGACATCGAAATGTTGACTCTGGTCCTTTCAAGGGCCTCCCCTGTACCTGGCGATCCTGGTGTCCACCTTGCCCTCACCTGCACGTGGTGACTCTTGTCCCCAACGGGGACTCACCTGGACCTGCTTACTGTGTTCCACACCTGGGCCTCAAGTAGACCTGTTGACCATGGTCCCCAAGCCGTCCTCACATGGACCTGTTGCCTCAACCCCACCGGGGCCTCACGTGTACCTGGTAACTCTGGTCCTCTCCTGGGCATCATTGGTACCTGGTGACTCTGTTCCACACCTGAGGCTCCCCTGGACATGATGACTCTGGAACCTCTCTGGGCATCAACTTGACCTGGTGTCTCCGGTCCCCATATGGATGTCACCTGACCAGGGAATCATGGTACTTCTCTGGGCTTCAAAAGGTCTGGTGACTCTGGTCCTCAACTGGGCCTAACCTGGACCTAGTGATTATGCTCCATCTGGGCTTCATTTGGACCTGGTGACTCTGGTCCCTACCTGGGCATCATCGGACATGGTTCCACTGCATGGCCTGTAGGTTGGCCTCACCTGGACCTGGTAACTCTCATCCCTACCTGGACATCATTGGGACCTGGTTCCTCTGTATGGCCTGCAGTTTGGCCTCACCTGGACCTGGTGAGTGGGTTTGTCACCTGGGCCTCACCCATGCCTAGTGACACAGGTCCCAACGTGGGCCTCACTTGGACCTGGTGAATCTGGTCCTTACCTGGTCCTCACCCGGAACTGGTAACTCTGGTCACCACCTGGGAATCACCTGGGCCTGGTGAATCTGGTCCCCATCTGGGCCTCATCCAGTCCTGGTGACTTTGTTCCCCACCTGGACCTGATTGCTGTGGACTCCTTCTTGGCCTCACCTGGAACTGGTGACTCTGATCCTAACTGGGCCTCACCCAGTTCTGGTGACTCTGGTCCTCATCTGTGGACCATTATGAGCTGGATAAACTCTTCCACCCCTGAGCCTCACCTGGGCATGATGACTCTGGAGCCCCTCTGGGCCTCAGCCTGATATGATGACTCTGGTCCCTATCCGTATGTCACCTAGACCAGGTGAATCTGGTACCCTTCTATGCCTCAACTTGACCTGGTAAATCTGGTCCTCAACTGGGCCTCACCGAGACCTAGTGAACATGCTCCCCACCTGCTCCTCATCTGGACCTGGTGACTCTGGTTCTACCTGGGCATCATCGGGACATGGTTACTCTATTCCCAACTGGGACTGACCTGATCCTGGTAACTCTGGTCCTGACTTTGTCCTCTTCTGTACCAGGTGACTCTGGCTCCACCTCGGCCTCACCTGTAACCTGTGACTCTGATCCTAAGCATGGCCTCACCTGACCTGGTGACTGTGGTTCCCATCGGGACCTCACCTGGACCTCATGTCTCTGGTCCCACCTGGGCCTACCAGGACCTGGCGTCTCTGGGACCCTCCTGGGTAGCATCAGGATATGGTTACAGTGTTCACTAACAGTGCGCCAGCCGGAACTATTAACTCTGGTCTTCACCTGGGCCACACCTGCACATGGTGACACTGGTTCCCACCTGGGTCTCATCTGGACATGGTGAGTCGTATCCCCACCTGGTCCTCACCTATAACTGGTGATTCTCGTTCCCACATGGAGATCATGTGGACCTGTTGTCCGCAGTGTTTCTAGCTTCTTTTTTTTAATTTTTATTTATTTATGATAGTCACAGAGAGAGAGAGGCAGAGACACAGGCAGAGGGAGGAGCAGGCTCCATGCACAGGGAGTTCGACGTGGGATTCGATCCCGGGTCTCCAGGAACGCGCCCTGGGCCAAAGGCAGGCGCCAAACCGCTGCGCCACCCAGGGATCCCATGTGTTTCTAGCTTCTCATGTACCTCGTGACTCTGGTCCCCACCAGGGCCTCACTGGGACCTGCTGAGTGTGGTTGCCACCGGCACCTCACCTGGACCTGGTGATTCTGGTCTGCCCCTGAGACTACCCTGGATCTGGAGACTGTGGTCCCCACCTGGTCTTCACCTGGATTTGGGGACTCCGGTCCCCATCTGGGCCTCACCTGGCCCTGTTGACCATGGTCCTGAACTGGGAAAATTGGGAGCCGGTGACTGTGTTCCACAACTGGACCTCACCTGGACCACGTGACTCTGGTCCCCCTCTGGGTCGCACCGTGCCCTAGTGACTGTGAACCCCACTTTGGCCTGACTTGGACCTGCTGACCCTGGATGCCACCTAAGTCTGACTTCGAACTGTTGACTCTGGTTTTTCAAGGGCCTCCCCTGTACCTGGTGATCCTGGTCCGCATCTGGGCCTCACCTGGACGTGGTTACTCTTGTCACCATCGGGGACTCACCTGGACCTGCTTACTGTGTTCTACACCTGGGCCTCAAGTACACCTCTTGACCATAGTCCCCAAGCTGGCCTCACATGGACCTGTTTCCTCTGATCCCAACCGGGGCCTCACGTGTACCTAGTAACTCTATTCCTCACCTGGGTCTTATCTGGACCTAGTGACTCTGGTCCCCACCTGGACTTCACCTGGATCTGGTGAGTCTGGTCCCCACCTGGACCTCACCTGGATCTGGTGACTCTGGTCCTCAGTTCGGTCTCACCTGGACCTGGTGTCTCTCGTCCCCACTTTGACCTAAGTCAAAACTGCAGAATCTTGCCAAACCTAGGACGCACCCAGACCTGGGGACTCTTGTCCCCAGCTATGCCTCAATTCGAACTGACCTGATGAATCTGGTCCTCACGTGGACCTCACATGGACTTGGGACTCAGCTGCATAGAGTGGCTCTGGTTCCCACAAGAGTCTCACCTGTTACTGGTGACTCGGGTCTTTTTCTATGCCTCACAAGGACCTAGTGATTTGTTCCCCATCTGGGCCTGCATGGCCCTAGTGACTCTGGTCCTCACCCAGGCATCATTGGGACCTGGATACTCTATTCCACACCTGGGCCCCTCTTTGACCAGGGACCTCTGGTCCCATCTGGGCCTCAAATTAAACTGGTTACTCTGGTGCCCCTCTCGGATTCACCCTTACCTCGTGACTCTGGTCACCCCTTGGGGTTCACTTGGGCCTGGTGAATCTGGTCCTTAGCTGGTCTGCACCTGGATGTGGTGACTGGTCGCCACATGGGCCTCACCTGGACTTGGTGAATCCTGTTGCCACCTGCGACTCACATGGACCTTGTGATTGTGGACCCACCTGGAACTCACCTGGATCTGATGGCTCTGCTTCACATATGGGGCTCTCCTGGAACTCTTTCCTGTGGTCTCCATTTGGCCTCACCTGGAACACAATGACTCTGATCCATATTTGGGCCTCTCCTGGACCTGTTGACTCTGGTCTTTTCCTGGCCATCATTGGGACCTGGATACTCTCTTATATACCTGGGCCTCACCTGGACCTGGTGACTATGGTCCCACCTGGGCGTCACCTGGACGAGGTGACTGGTTCCCACAGGGACCTCAGCTGGACCTGGTGACTCAGGTCCTCATATGGGCATCATGAGACCTGGTTTTTCAGTTCCACATCGGGGCCTCACATGGACCTAGTGATTCTCGTCCCCCTCTCGGCCTAACACTGACGTGGTGACTCTGGTCCCCACCTGGATATCACCAGAACCGGGTGACTCTGGTCCCCTCTGGGACTCATCCGGACCTGGGGACACTGGTGCTCAACTGGGTCTCAACAGGACCTGGTGAATCTACTCCTCACTTAGGCCTCGTCTGGACCTTGTGACTCTTTTCCCACCTGGCATCAATGGGACATGGTTACTCTGTTCCGCACCTGGGCCTCACATGGACATGATAACTTTGCTCCGCCCTTTGGCCTCAACTGGTCCTGATGACTCTGGTCCCCCGACCTAGACCTCAATCTGGACCTGGTGACTGTGGTCCCCACCTGGGTCTCACCTGAACCTGGTGACTCTCGTTCCCACATGAACCACACCTGGACCTGGTGACTGTGGTGTTCTTGTAGACTCACATTTACCTGGTGACTCCGGTGCCCACTAGGGCCTCACGTGGATCTGGTGACTCTGGCCTGCTTGTTGGCCTCACTTCGACCTGGTGATTGGGGTTGCCACCTGGGCCTCACCCAAACCTGGTGTCTCAGGTCCCCACGTGGGCCTATTGGACCTTTTAATCTGGTCATTACCTAGTCCTCTCCCAGACCCGGGGACTCTGGTCCCCAACTGGGCCTCACCTGGACCTGGTGAATCTGGTCCCCATCTGGGCCTCACCCAGTCCTGGTGACTTGGTTCCCCTCCTGGACATGATTGGTGGGGACACTTTCTTGGCCTCACCTGGACCTGGTGACTCTGATCCTATCTGCGCGTCACCCAGTCCTGGTGACTCTGGTCCTCACCTGGGCATCATTGGTATCTGGTGACTCTGTTCCACACCTGAGCCTCACCTGGACATGATGACTCTGGAACCACTCTGGGCCTCACCCTGACCTAGTGACTCTGGATCCCATCTGGATGTCGCCTGGACCAGGAGATTCTGGTACCCCTCTAGGCCTCAACCAGATCTGGTGACTCTGGTCCTCAACTGGGCCTCACCTGGACCTAGTGAATATGCTCCATCTGGGCCTCATTTGGACCTGGTGACTCTGGTCCCTACCTGGGCATCATAGGGACATGGTTCCACTGCATGGCCTGCATGTTGGCCTCACCTGGACCTGGTAACTCTAGTCAGTACCTGAGTATCATCGGGATATTGTTCCTCTGCATGGCCTGCAGTTTGGAATCACCTGGACCTGGTGAGTGGTGTTGTCATCTGGGCCTCAACCATGCCTGGTGACACAGGTCCCCACGCGGGCCTCACTTGGACCTGGTGAATCTGGTCCTTACCTGGTCCTCACCCGGAACTGGTAACTCTGGTCACCACCTGGGAATCACCTGGGCCTGGTGAATCTGGTCCCCATCTGGGTCTCACCCATTCCTGGTGACTTTGTTCCCCACCTGGGCCTGATTGCTGTGGACTCCTTCTTGGCCTCACCTGGAACTGGTGACTCTGATCCTAACTGGGTCTCACCCAGATCTGGTGACTCTGGTCCTCACCTATGGACCATTATGACCTGGATACTCTGTTCCACACCTGAGCCTCACCTGGACATGATGAATCTGGAGCCCCTCTGGGCCTCAGCCTGACATGTGGACTCGGTTCACCATCTGGATGTCACGTAGACCAGGTGAATCTCGTATCCCTCTAGGCCTCAACTTGACCTGGTAAATCTGGTCCTCAACTGGGCCTCACGGGAATCTAGTGAACATGGTCCCCACCTGCGCCTCATCTGGACCTGGTGACTCTGGTTCTACCTGGGCATCATCGGTACATGGTTACTGTATTACCCTCTGGGATTGACCTGATCCTGGTAACTCTGGTCCTAACTTTGGCCTCTTATGTACCAGGTGACTCTGGCTCCACCTGGGCCTCACCTGTAACTGGTGACTCTGATCCTAAGCATGGCCTCACCTGACATGGTGACTGTGGTTCCCATCGCGACCTCAACTGGACCTCAGGTCTCTGGTCCGTTCTCGGGGTCACCAGGACCTGGTGTCTCTGGTACCCACCTGTGTAGCATCAGGATATCGTTACACTGTTCACTAACAGTGACCCAGCCGGACGTATTAACTCCGGTCTTCACCTGAGCCACACCTGGACATGGTGACACTGGTTCCCACCTGGGTCTCACCTGGACATGTAGAGTCGGATCCCCATCTGGTCCTCAACTGTAACTGGTGATTCTCGTTCCCCATGGACATCTTGTGGACCTGGTGGCTACAGTGTTTCTAGCTTCTCATGTACCTCGTGACTCTGGTCCCCAGCAGGGCCTCACCGGGACCTGGTGAGTGTGGTTGCCACCTGCACCTCACCTGGATCTGGTGATTCTGGTCAGCACCTGAGACTATCCTGGATCTGGTGACTGTGGTCCCCATCTGGGCTTCACCTGGATTTGGGGACTCTGGTCCCCATCTGGGCCTCACCTGGCCGTGTTGACCATGGTCCTCAACTGGGCAAAACTGGGACCCGGTGGCTGTGTTCCACAACTGGACCTCACCTTGACCAGTTCACTCTGGTCCCCCTCTGGGTCTCACCGTGCCCTAGTGACTGTTAACCCCACTTTGGCCTGACTTGGACCTGCTGACCCTTGTTGCAACCTGCTCCTGACCTCGAACATTTGACTCTGGTTCTTTCAAGGGCCTCCCCTGACCCTGGTGATCCTGGTCCCCACCTGGGCCTCACCTGTACGTGGTGACTCTTGTCAACAACGGGGACTACCTGGCCCTTGTTACTGTGTTCTACACCTGGGCCTCAAGTAGACCTGTTGCCTCTGATCCCCATCGGGGCCTCAGTTGTCTGGTAACTCTGGTCCTCACCTGGCCTCATCTGGACCTAGTGACTCTGGTCACCACCTGGGCTTCACCTGGATCTGGTGACTCTGGTCCCCACCTGGACTTCACCTGGATCTGGTGACTCTGGTCCCCACCTGGACATCTCCTGGACCTGGTGACTCTCTGTCCAACATGGGCCTCACCTGCATCTGGTGACTCTGGTCCTCTCTTTGCCCTCACCTGGACCTGGTGCCTCTCATCCCCCCATAGAACTAACTCAAAACTGCAGAATCTTGCCACACCTAGGCCGCACCCAGACCTGGTGTCTCTTGTCCCCAGCTATGCCTCAATTCGACCTGATGACTCTGGTCCCCCCACCTAGGCCTCAATCTGGACCTGGTGACTGTGGTCCCCACCTGGGTCTCACCTTGACCTGTTGCCTCTCGTTCCCACATGAACCACACCTGGACCTGGTGACTGTGTTGTCCTTGTAGACTCACATTAACCTGGTGATTCCGTTCCCGTCTAGGGCCTCACCTGGATCTGGTGACTCTGGCATGCAGGTTGGCCTCACCTGGAATTGGTGAGTGGGGTTGTCACCTGGGCCTCACCCATACCTGGTGACTCAGGTCCCCACGTGGGCCTCTTGGACCTGGTGAATCTAGTACTTACCTGGTCCTCTCCCCGACCCGGGGACTCTGGTCACGACCTGGGCCTCACCTGGACCTGGTGAATCTGTTCCTCATCTTGGCCTCACCGAGTCATGGTGACTTTCTTCCCCACTTGGACCTGATTGCTGTGGACTCTTTTTGCCTGACCTGGAACTGGTGAATCTGATCCTATCTGCGCGTCACCCAGATCTGGTGACTCTGGAACTCACCTGGGCATCATTGGTACCTGATTACTCTGTTCCACACCTGAGCCTCACCTGGACATGATGACTCTGTAACCTCTCTGGGCCTTACCCTGACCTGGTGACTCTGGTCCCCATCTGGATGTCACCTGGACCAGGTGATTCTGGTACCCCTCTAGGCCTCAACCAGATCTGGTGACTCTGGTCCTCAACTGGGCCTCACCTGGACCTAGTGAATATCCTCGATCTGGGACTCATTTGAACCCGGTGACTCTTCTCCCTACCTGGGCATCATCGGGAGATGGTTCCACTGCATGGCCTGCAGGTTGGCCTCACCTGGACCTGGTAACTCTGGTCCCTACATGGGCTTCTTCGGGACACCGTTCCTCTGCATGGCCTGCAGGGTGGCCTCACCTGGACCTGGTGAGTGGGGTTTCCACATGGGCCTCAGACATAACTGGTGACATAGGTCCCCAAGTGGGCCTCACTTGGACCTGGTGAATCTGGTCCTAACCTGGTCCTCACCCAGAACTGGTAACTCTGGTCACCACCTGGGAATCACCTGGACAGGGTGAATCTGGTCCCCATCTGGGCCTCCCCCAGTCCTGATGACTTTGTTCCCCACCTGAAACTGATTGCTGTGGACTCCTTCTTGGCCTCACCTGGAACTGGTGACTCTCATCCTAACTGAGCCTAACTCAATCAGCTGACGCTTGTCCTCCCCTGTGGACCATTATGAACTGGATACTCTGTACCACACCTGAGCCTCACCTGGACATGATGACTCTGGATCCAATCTGGGCCTCACCCTGACGTGGTGACTCTGTTCCTCATGTGGATGTTACCTAGACCAGGTGAATCTGGTACCCCTCTAGGCCTCAACTCGACCTGGTGTCTCTGGTCCTCAACTGGGCCTCACCGGGACCTAGTGAACATGCTCCCCACCTGCGACTCATGTGGACCTGGTGACTCTGTTCTACCTGTGTATCATCGGGTCATGGTTACTCTATTCCCCACTGGGACTAACCTGATCCTGGTAACTCTGGTCCTGACTTTGGCCTCTTTTGTACCAGGTGACTCTGGCTCCACCTGGGCCTCACCGGTAACTGGTGACTCTGATCCTAAGCATGGCCTCACCTGACCTAGTGACTGTGGTTCCCATCGGACCTCAACTGGACCTCATATCTCTGGTCCAACCTGGGCCTCACCAGGACCTGGTGTCTCTGGTACCCACCTGGGTAGCATCAGGATATGGTTACACTGTTCACTAACAGTGACCCAGCCGGACCTATTAACTCTGGTCTTCACCTGGGCCACACCTGGACATGGTGAGACTGGTTCCCACCTGGGTCTCACCTGGACATGGTGAGTCGGATCCCCACTGGTCCTCACCTGTATATGGTGATTCTCGTTCCCACAGGGACATCATGTGGACCTGGTGAATGCAGTGTTTCTAGCTTCTCATGTACCTCGTGACTCTGGTCTCACCAGGGCCTCACCGGGACCTGGTGAGTGTGGTTGCCACCTGCACCTCACCTGGACCTGGTGATTCTGGTCTGCACCTGAGACTACCCTGGATCTGGTGACTCTGGTCCGCACCTGGGCTTCACCTGGTTTTAGGGACTCCGGTCCCCATCAGGGCCTCAACTGGCCCTGTTGTCCATGGTCCTCAACTGTGCAAAATTGGGACCCGGTGACTGTGTACCACAACTGGACCTCACCTGGACAATGTGACTCTGGTCCCCCTCTGGGTCTCACTGTGCCCTAGTGACTGTGAACCCCACTATGGTCTGACTTGGACCTGCTGACCCTGTTTGCCACCTGCGCCTGACCTCGAACTGTTGACTCTGGTTCTTTCAAGGGCCTCCCCTGGACCTGGTGATCCTGGTCCCCACCTGGTCCTCACCTGGACGTGGTGACTCTTGTCACCACCGGGGACTCACCTGGACCTCCTTACTGTGTTCCACAACTGGGCCTCAAGTACACCTCTTGACCATGGTCCCCAAGCCGGCCTCACATGGACTTGTTGCCTCTGAATCCCACCGGGGCCTCACATGTACCTGGTAACTCTGGTCCTTACCTGGGCCTCATCTGGACCTACTGACTCTGGTCTCCACCTGGGCTTCACCTGGATCTGGTGACTGTGGTCCCCACCTGGATTCACCTAGATCTGGTGACTCTGGTCCCCACTTGGATCTCACCTGGATCTGGTGACTCTGGTCCTCAGTTTGCCCTCACTTGGACCTGGTGTCTCTCGTCCCCACTTTGACCTAACTCAGAACTGCTGAATCTTGCCCCACCAAGGCCGCACCCAGACATGGTGACTCTTGTCCCCAGCTATGCCTCAATTCGACCTGATGAATCTGGTCCTCACGTGGGCCTCACATGGACCTGGGACTCAGCTGGATACAGTGGCTCTGGTTCCCACAATGGGCTCACCTGATACTGGTGACTTTGGTCTTATTCTATGCCTCACCAGGACCTAGTGATTCTGTTCCTCATCTGGACCTGCATGGCCCTAGTGACTCTGGTCCTCACCCAGGCATCATTGGGACCTGGATACTCTATTCCACACCTGGGCCTCACTTTGACCACGGACCTCTTGTCCCATTATGGGCCTCAAACTAAAATGGTTACTCTGGTGCCCCCTCTGGGAATCACCCTTACCCGGTGACTCTGGTCACCCCTTGGGCTTCACTTCGGCCTGGTTAATCTGGTCCTTAGCTGGTCCACACCTGTATGTGGTGACTGGTCGCCACCTAGGCCTCACCTGCACTTGGTGAATCCTGTTGACACCTGCGCCTCACCTGGACCTTGTGACTGTGGTCCCACCTGGACCTCACCTGGATCTGATGGCTGTGGTTCCCATATGGGGCTCTCCTGGTCCTGGTTCCTGTGGTCTCCATCTGGCCTCACCTGGAACACAATGACTCTGATCCATATTAGGGCCTCTCCTTGACCTGATGACTCTGGTCCTTACCTGGGCATCATTGGGACCTGGATACTCTCTTATATACCTGGGCCTCACCTGGAACTGGTGACTGTGGTCCCACCTGGGCCTCACCTGGACGAGGTGACTTGTTCCCTCAGGGACCTCACCTGGACCTGGTGACTTAGGTCCTCATATGGGCATCATGGAACCTGGTTTCTCAGTTCCACATCGGGGCCTCAAACTGAACCTAGTGATTCTCGTCCCCCTCTGGGCTTCACCCTGACGTGCTGACTCTGGTCCCCACCTAGATATCACCAGAACCGGGTGACTCTGGTCCCCCATTGGGACTCCCCCAAGCTTGGGACACTGGTCCTCTGCTGAGCCTCCAGAGGACCTGGTGATTCTACTCCTCACTTAGGCCTCGTCTGGACCTTGTGACTCTTTTCCCACCTGGCACCAATGGGACATGGTAACTCTGTTCCCCACCTGGGCCTCACCTGGACATGAGAACTTTGCTCCACACTTTGGCCTCAACTGGTCCTGATGACTCTTTCCCCCCCACCTAGGCCTCAATCTGGACCTGGTGCTGTGGTTCCCAGCTGGGTCTCACCAGGACCTGGTAACTCTCGTTCCCACATGAACCACAACTGGATCTGGTGACTGTGGTGTTCTTGTAGACTCACATTTACCTGGTGACTCCGGTCCCCACTAGGGCCTCACTTGGATCCGGTAACTCTGGCCGGCAGGCTTGCCTCACCTGGACCTGGTGAGTGGGGTTGCCACCTGGGCCTCATCCATACCTGGTGACTCAGGTCCCCACGTCGGCCTCTTGGACCTGGTGAATCTGGTCCTTACCTGGTCCTCTCCCAGATCCGGGGACTCTGGTCACCACCTGGGCCTCACCTGGACCGGGTGAATCTGGGCCTCACCCAGTCCTGGTGACTTTGTTCCCCACCTGGACCTGATTGCTGTGGACTCTTTCTTGGTCTCACCTGGAACTGGTGACTCTGATCCTATCTGCGCGTCACCCAGATCTGGTGACTCTGGTCCTCACCTGGGCATCATTGGTACCTGGTGAGTCTGTTCCACACCTGAGTCTCACCTGGACATGGTGACTCTTGAACCTCTCTGTGCCTCACCTTGACCTGGTGTCTCTGGTCCCCGTCGAGATGTCACCTGGACCAGGGGATTCTGGTACCCCTCTAGGTCTCAACCAGTTCTGGTGACTCTGGTCCTCAACTGGGCCTCACCTGTACCTAGTGAATATGATTTATCTGGGCCTCATTTGGACCTGATGACTCCGGTCCCTACCTGGGCATCATCGGGACATGGTTCCACTGCATGGCCTGCAGGTTGGCATCACCTGGACCTGGTGAGTGGGTTTGCCACCTGGCCCTCACCCATACCGGGTGACACAGGTCCCACGTGGGCTTCACTTGGACCTGGTGAATCTGGTCCTTATCTGTTCCTCACCCGGAACTGGTAACTCTGGTCATCACCTGGGAATCACCTGGACCTGGTGAATCTGGTCCCCATCTGGGCCTCACCCAGTCCTGGTGACTTTGTTCCCCACCTGGACCTGATTGCTGTGGACTCCTTTTTGGCCTCACATGGAACTGGTGACTGTGATCCTAACTGGACCTCACCCAGATCTGGTGACTCTGGTCCTCACCTGTGGACCATTATGACCTGGATACTCTGTTCCACACCTGAGCCTCAACTGGACATGATAACTTTGTTCCACAGTTGGGCCTCAACTGGTCCTGATGGTACTGTTACCCTCTTAGGCCTCAATCCGGACCTGGTGACTGTCGTCCCAACATGGGTCTCACCTGGAACTGGTGGCTCTCGTTCCCACATGAACCACACCTGGAGCTGGTGACTGTAGTGTTCTTGTAGACTCACTTTTACCTGCTGTCTCCGGTGCGACTAGGGCCTCACGTGGATCTGGTGACTTAGGCATGCAGGTTGGCCTCACCTGGACCTTGTGAGTGGTGTTGCCCCTGGGCCTCACCCATACCTGGTGAGTCAGGTCCCCGCGTGGGCCTCTTGGACCTGGTAAATTTGGTCCTTACCTGGTCGTCTCCCAGCCCCGGGGTCTCTGGTCACCACCTGGGCCTACCTGGACCTGGTGAATCTGATCCCCATCTGGGCCTCACCCAGGCCTGTTGACTTTGTTCCACTCCTGTATCTGATTGCTGTGGACTCTTTTTTGGCCTCACCTGGAACAGGTGACTCTGATCCTATCTGCCCGTCACCCAGACCTGGTGACTCTGGTCCTCACCTGGGTATCTTTGGTACCTGGTGACTCTGTTCCACACCTGAGCCTCACCTGGACATGATGACTCTGGAACCTCTCTGGGCCTCATCCTGACCTGGTGACTCTGGTCCCCATCTGGATGTCACCTGGACCAGGTGATTCTGGTACCCCTCTAGGCCTCAACAGTGTCTGGTGACTCTCCTCCACTGGACCACACCTTGACCTAGTGAATATGCTCCAACTGGGCCTCATTGGACCTGGTGATTCTGGTCCCTACATGGGCATCATCGGGACACGGTTCCACTGCATCGCCTGCAGGTTGGCCTCACCTGGACCTGGTAACCCTGGTCCCTACCTGGACATCATCAGGGCATGGTTCCACTGCATGGCCTACAGGTTGGCCTCACCTGGACCTGGTAACTCTGGTTCCTACATGGGCATCATCGGGACAGGGTTCCTCTGCATGGCTCGAAGGATGGCCTCTCCTGGACCTGGTGAGTGTGGTTGCCACCTGTGCCTCGCCCGTACCTGGGGACACAGGTCCCCTCGTGGGCCTCTTGGACCTAGTGAATCTGGTCCTTACCTGGTCGTCTCCCAGACCCGTGGTCTCTGGTCACCACCTGGGCCTCACCTGGACCTGGTCAATCTGGTCCCCATCTGGGCCTCACCCAGTCCTGGTGACTTTGTTCCCCACCTGGATCTGATTGCTGTGGATTCTTTCTTGGCCTCACCTGGAACTGGTGACTCTGATCCTATCTGCGCATTACCCAGAACTGGTGACTCTGGTCCTCACCTGGGTATCTTTGGTACCTGGTGACTCTGTTCCACACCTGAGCCTCACCTGGACATGATGACTCTGGAACCTCTCTGGGCCTCATCCTGACCTGTTGACTCTGGTCCCCATCTGGATGTCACCTGGACCAGGTGATTCTGTTACCCATCTAGGCCTCAACCAGGTCTTGTGACTCTGGTGTTCCACTGGACCTCACCTGGACCTAGTAAATATGCTCCATCTGGGCCTCATTGGACCTGGTGTTTCTGATCACTACCTCGGCATCATCGGGACATGGTTCCACTGCATGGCCTGCAGGTTGGCCTCACCTGGACCTGTAACTCTAGTCCCTACCTGGGCATCATCGTGACATGGTTCCTCTGCATGGCCTGCAGGTTCGCCTCACCTGGACCTGGTGAGTGTGGTTGCCACCTGGGTCTCACCCATGACTGGTGACACAGGTCCCCAAGTGGGCCTCACTTGGACCTGGTGAATCTGGTGCTTACCTGGTCCTCACCCGGAACTCGTAACTCTGGTGACCACCTTGGAATCACCTGGAACTGGTGACTCTGGTCCTCACCTGGGCATCATTGGTACCTGGTGACTCTGTTCCACACCTGAACCTCCCCTGGACATGATGACTCTGGATCTTCTCTGGGCCTCACCCTGACCTGTTGACTCTGGTTCCCATCTGGATGTCACCTGGACCAGGTGAATCTGGTACCCCTCTAGGCCTCAACTAGATCTGGTGACTCTGGTCCTCAACTGGGCCTCACCGCGACCTAGTGAATATGCTCCCCACCTACGCCTCATCTGGACCTGGTGACTCTGATTCTACCTGGGCATCATCGGGACATGGTTACTCTATTCCCCACTGGGACTGACCTGATCGTGGTGACTCTGGTCCTGACTTTGGCCTCTTCTGTACCAGTTGACTCTGGCTCCACCTGGGACTCACCTGTAACTGGTGACTCTGATCCTAAGAATGGCCTCACCTGACCTGGTGACTGTGGTTCCCATCGGGACCTTACCTGGACCTCATGTCTCTTGTCCCACCTGGGCCTCACCAGGACCTGGTGTCTCTGGTACCCACCTGAGTAGCATCAGGATATGGTTACACTGTTCACTAACAGTGACCCAGCCGGACCTATTAACTCTGGTCTTCACCTGGGCCACACCTGGACATGGTGACACTGGTTCCCACCTGGGTCTCACCTGGACATGGTGAGTCGGATTCCCACCTGGTCCTCACCTGTAACTGGTGATTCTCATTCCCACATGGACATCATGTGGACCTGGTGGCTGCAGTGTTTCTAGCTTCTCATGTACCTCGTGACTGTGGTCCCCACCAGTGCCTCACCGAACCTGGTGAGTTTGGTTGCCACCTGCACCACACCTGGACCTGGTGATTCTGGTCTGCACCTGAGACTACCCTGCATCTGGTGACTGTGGTCCAACCTGGGCTTCACATGGATTTCGAGACTCCGGTCCCCATCTGGGCCTCACCTGGCCCTGTTGACCATGGTCCTAAGCTGGGCAAAATTGGGACCTGGTGACTGTGTTCCACAACTGGACGTCACCTGGACCAGGGGACTCTGGTCCCCCTCTGGGTCTCACCGTGTCCTAGTGTCTGTGAAGTCTCCTTTGGCTTGACTTGGACCTGCTGACCCTGGTTGCCACCTGCGCCTGACCTCGAACTCTTGACTCTGGTTCTTTCAAGGGCCTCCCCTGTACCTGTTTATCCTGGTGTCCACCTGGGCTTCACCTGGACCTGGTGACTCTTGTCACCACGGGGGACTCACCTGGACCTGCTTACTGTGTTCCACAACTGGGTCTCAAGTAGACCTGTTGACCATGGTACCCAAGCCGGCCTCACATGGCCCTGTTGCCTCTGATCCCCACCGGATCCTCACGTGTACCTGGTAACTCTGGTCCTCACCTGGGCCTCATCTGCACCTAGTGAATCTGGTCCCCACCTGGGCTTCACCTCGATCTGGTGACTCTGGTCCCCACCTGGACTTAACCCGGATCTAGTGACTCTGGTCCCCACCTGGACCTCTCCTGGACCTGGTGACTCTCTTTCCAACATGGACCTCACCTAGATCTGGTGACTCTGGTACTCAGTTTGGCCTCACCTGGACATAGTGTCTCTCGTCCCCACTTTGACCTAACTCAGAACTGCTGAATCTTGCCCCACCTAGGCCGCACCCAGTCCTGGTGACTCTTGTCCCCAGCTAAGCCTCAATTCGACCTGATGAATCTCGTCCTCACTTGGGCTTCACATGGACCTGGGAATCAGCTGGGTAGAGTAGCTCTGGTTCCCACAAGGGTCTCACCTGATACTGGTGACTGTGGTCTTATTCTATGCCTCAACAGGACCTAGTGATTCTGTTCCCCATCTGGGCCTGCATGGCCCTAGTGACGCTGGTCCTCACCCAGGCATCATTCGGACCTGGATACTCTATTCCACACCTGGGCCTCACTTTGACCACGGACCTCTGGTCCCATTCTGGGCCTCAAACTAAACTGGTTACTCTGGTTCCCCTTCTGGGCCTCACCCTTACCTGGTATATCTGGTCACCCCTTGGGCTTCACTTGGGCCTAGTGAATCTGGTCCTTAGCTGGTCCGCACATGGATCTGGTGACTGGTCGAATCTTGTTGTTACCTGTTCCTCTCCCAGACCCGGGAACTCTGGTCACCACCTGGGCCTCACCTGGACCTGGTGAATCTGGTCCCCATCTGGGCCTCACGCAGTCCTGGTGACTTTGTTCCCCACTTGGGCCTGATTGATGTGGACTCTTTCTTGGCCTCACCTGGAACTGGTGACTCTGATCATATCTGCGCGTCATCCAGACCTTGTGACTCTGGTCCTCACCTGGGCATCATTGGTACCTGGTGACTCTGTTCTACACCTGAGCCTCACCTGGACATGATGACTCTGGAACCTCTCTGGGCCTCACCCTTCCCTGGTGACTGTGGTCCCCATCTGGATGTCACCTGGACCAGGGGATTCTCGTATCCCTCTAGGCCTCAACCAGATCTGGTGACTCTGGTCCTCAACTGAGCCTCACCTGGACCTAGTGAATATGCTCCATGTGGGCCTCATTTGGACCTGGTGACTCTGGTCCCTACCTGGGCATCATAGGGATATGGTTCCCCTGCATGGCCTGCAGGTTGGACTCACCTGGACCTGGTAACTCTGGTCCCTACCTGGGCATCATCGGGACATGGTTCCACTGCATGGCCTGCAGGTTGGCCTCACCTGGACCTGGTAACTCTGGTCCCTACCTGGGCATCATCGGGACATGGTTCCATTGCATGGCCTGCAGGTTGGCCTCACCTGGATCTGGTAACTCTGTTCCCTACACGGGCATCTTCGGTACACGATTCCTCTGCATGGCCTGCAGGTTGGACTCACCTTGACCTGGTGAGTGGGTTTGCTACCTGGGCCTCACCCATACCTGGTGACACAGGTCCACACGTGGGCCTCACATGGACCTGGTGAATCTGGTCCTTACCTGGTCCTCATCCGGAACTGGTAACTCTGGTCATCACCTGGGAATCACCTGGACCTTATGAATCTGTTCCCAATCTGGGCCTCACACAGACCTGGTGACTCTGGTCCTCACCTGGGCATCATTGGTACCTGGTGACACTGTTCCACACCTGAGCCTCACCTGGTCATGATGACTCTGGAACCTCTCTGGGCCTCACCCTGACCTGGTGACTCTGGTCCCCATCTGGATGTCACCTAGACCAGGTGAATCTGGTACCCCTCTAGGCCTCAAAAAGACTGTGGGAATCTGGTCCTCAACTGGGCCTCACCGGGACCTAGTGAATATACTCCCGACCTGCGCCTCATCTGTACGTGGTGACTCGGGTTCTACCTGGGCATCATCGGGACATGGTTACTCTATTCCCCACTGGGACTGACCTGATCCTGGTAACTCTGGCCCTGACTTTGGCGTCTTCCCTACTTGGTGACTCTGGCTCGACCTGGGTCTCACCTGTAACTGGTGACTCTGATCCTAAGCATGGCCTCACCTGACCTGGTGACTGTGGTTCCCATCGGGACCTCACCTGGACCTCATATCTCTGGTCCCACCTAGGCCTCACCAGGACCTGGTGTCTCTGGTACCCACATGGGTAGCATCAGGATATGGTTACACTGTTCACTAACAGTGACCCAGCCAGATATTAACTCTGGTCTTCACCTGGGCCACACCTGGACATGGTAGCACTGGTTCCCTCTTGGGTCTCACGTGGACATGTGATTCGGTTCCCTGCCTGGTCCTCACCTGTAACTGGTGATTCTCGTTCCCACATGGACATCATGTGGATCTGGTGGCTGCAGTGTTTCTAGCTTCTCATGTACCTCGTGACTCTGGTCCCCACCAGGGCCTCACTGGGACCTGTTGAGTGTGGTTGCCACCTGCACCTCACCTGGACCTGGTGATTCTGGTCAGCACCTGAGACTACCCTGGATCTGGTTACTGTGGTCCCCACCTGGGCTTCACCTGGATTTCGGGCTCTGGTTCCCATCTGGGCCTCACCTGGCCCTGTTGACCATGGTCCTCAACTGGGCAAAATTGGGACCCAGTGACTGTAATCCACAACTGGACCTCACCTGGACCAGGTGACTCTGGTCCCCCTCTGGGTCTCACCGTGCATTAGGGACTGTGAACCCCACTTTGGCCTGACTTGGACCTGCTGACCCTGGTTGGAACCTGCGCCTGACGTCAAACTGTTGACTCTGGTTCTTTCAAGGGCCTCCCCAGTACCTGGTGATCCTGATCCCCACCGGGCGTCGCCTGGACATGGTGACTCTTGTCACCACTGGGGACTCACCTGGACCTGCTTACTGTATTCCACACCTGGGCCTCAATAGACCTGTTGACCATGGTCCCCAAGCCGGCCTCACATGAACCTGTTGCCTTGATCCCCACCGGGGCCTCACGTGTACCTGGTTACTCTGGTCCTCACCTGGGCATCATTGGTCCTGGTGACTCTGTTCCACACCTGAGGCTCCCCTGGACATGATGACTCTGGAACTACTCTGGCTATTAACCTAACGTAGTGACTCTGGTCCCCATATGGATGTCACCTGGTCCAGGGGATTATGGTACCCGTCTGGGCCTCAACAAGGTCTGGTGACTCTGGTCCTCAACTGGGCCTCACCTGGACCTAGTGAATATGCTCCATCTGGGCCTCATTTGGATCTGGTGACTCTGGTCACTACCTGGGCATCATCGGGACATGGTTCCACTGCATGACCTGCAGGTTGGCCTCACCTGGACCTGGTGACTCTGGTCCCTACCTGGGCATCATAGGGATATGGTTCCACTGCATGGCCTGCAGGTTGGCCTCACCTGGGCCTGGTAACTCTGGTCCCTACCTGGGCATCATCGGGACACGGTTCCTCTCCATCGCTTGCAGGTTGGCCTCACCTGGACCTGGTAACTCTCGTCCCTACCTGGGCATCATTGGGACCTGGTTCCTCTGCATGGCCTGCAGGTTGGCCTCACCTGGACCTGGTGAGTGGGTTTGTCACCTGGGCCTCACCCTTGCCTAGGGACACAGGTCCCCACGTGGGCCTCACTTGGACCTGGTGAATCTGGTCCTTACCTGGTGGTCACCCGGAACTGGTAACTCTGGTCACCACATGGGAATCACCTGGGCCTGGTGAATCTGGTCCCCATCTGGGCCTCACCCAGTCCTGTTGACTTTCTTCCCCACCAAACCCGATTGCTGTGGACTCCTTCTTGGCTAACCTGGAACTGCTGACTCTGATGCTAACTGGGCCTCACCCAGATCTGGTGATTCTGGTCCTCACCTGTGGACTATTATGACCTGGATACTCTGTTCCACACCTGAGCCTCACCTGGACATGATGACTCTGGAACCTCTCTGGGCCTCACCCTAACCTGGTGACTCTGGACCCATCTGGATGTCACCTGGACCAGGTGATTCTGGTACCCCTCTAGGCATCAACCAGGTCTGGTGACTCTGGTCCTCAACTGGGCCTCACCTGGACAGATTGGATATGCACCATCTGGACCTCATTTGGACCTGGTGACTCTCTTCACTACCTGGGCATCATCGGGACATCGTTCCACTGCATGGCCTTAAGGTTGGCTGCACCTGGACCTGGTAACTGTGGTTCTCCCTGGGCATCATCGGGACGTGGTTACTCTATTCCCAGTGGGACTGACCTGATCGTGGTAACTCTGGTCCTGACTTTGGCTTCTTCTGTGCCATGTGACTCTGGCTCCCCCTGGACCTCACCTGTAAGTGGTGACTCTGATCCTAAGCATGGCCTCACCTGACCTGGTGACTGTGGTTTCCATCGGTACCTCACCTGGTCCTCATGTCTCTGGTCCCAACTGGGACTCTGCAGGACCTTGTATCTGGTACCCACCTGAGTAGCATCAGGATATGGTTACACTGTCCACTAACAGTGACCCGGCCGGACCTATTAACTCTCGTCCTCACCTGGTCCACACTTGGGCATGGTGACACTGGTTCCCACCTGGGTCTCACCTGGACATGGTGAGTCGGATCCCCACCTGGTCCTCACCTGTAACTGGTGATTCTCGTTCCCACATGGACATCATGGGGACCTGGTGGCTACAGTGTTTCTAGCTTCTCATGTACCTCGTGACTCTGGTCCCCACCAGGGCCTCACCGGGACCTTGTGAGTGTGGTTGCCACCTGCACCTCACCTGGACCTGGCGATTCTGGTCTGCATCTGAGACTACCCTGGATCTGGTGACTGTGGTCCCCACTGGGCTTCACCTGGATTTGGGGACTCCGGTACCCATCTGGGAATCAGTTGCCCCTGTTGACCATGGTCCTCAACTGGGCAAAATTGGGACCCGGTGGCTGTGTTCCACAACTGAACCTCACCTGGACCAGGTGACTCTGTTCCCCCTCTGGTTGTCACCGTGCCCTAGTGACTGTGAAACCCACTTTGGCCTGACTTGGACGTGCTGACCCAGGTTGCTTCCTGCGCGTGACCTCGAACTGTTGACTCTGGTTCTTTCAAGAGCCTCCCCTGTACCTGGTGATTTTGGTCACCACCTGGGCCTCACGTGGACGTGGTGACTCTTGTCACCACCGAGGACTCACCTGGACATGATTACTGTGTTCCACACCTGGGCCTCAGGTAGACCTGTTGTCCATGGTCCCGAAGTCGGCCTCACGTGGACCTGTGTCCTCTGATCCCCACCGGGGCCTCACGTCTACCTGGTAACTCTGGTCCTCCCCTGGGCTTCACTGGACCTAGAGACTCTGATCCCCACCTGGACTTCACCTGGAACTGGTGACTCTGGTCCCCACCTGGACCTCTCCTGGACCTGGTGACTCTCTTTCCAACATGGACCTCACCTGTATCTGGTGACTCTGGTCCTCAGTTTGGCCTCACCTGGACCTGGTGTCTCTCGTCCCCACTTTGACCTAACTCAGAACTGCTGAATCTTTCCCGACCTAGGCCGCACCCAGACCTGGTGACTTTTCTCCCCAGCTATAACTCAATTCGACCTGATGAATCTGGTCCTGACGTGGGGCTCACATGGACCTGGGACTCAGCTGGATACAGTGGTTCTGGTTCCCACAAGGGTAACACCTGATACTGGTGATTGTGGTCTTATTCTATGCCTCACCAGGACCTAGTGATTCTGTTCGCCATCTGGGCATGCATGGCCCTAGTGACTCTGGTCCTCACCCAGGCATCATTTGGACCTGGATACTCTATTCCACATCTGGGCCTCACTTTGACCAGGGACCTCTGGTCTAATTCTGGGCCTCAAACTAAACTGGTTACTCTGGTTCCCCCTCTGGGCCTCACCCTTACTTGGTGACTCTGGTCTCCCCTTGGGCTTCACTTGGGCCTGGTGAATCTGGTCCTTAG
Organism: Canis lupus familiaris; assembly: GCF_011100685.1. NCBI lineage: Eukaryota > Metazoa > Chordata > Mammalia > Carnivora > Canidae > Canis > Canis lupus. Next base: position 193,605 of record NW_023330408.1, read on the forward strand.
CTGGTCCTCACCTGGATCTGGTGACTGGTCGCCACCTGGGCCACACCTGGACCTTTTGACTGTGGTCCCACCTGGACCTCACCTGGATATGGCGGCTCTGTTTCGCATAAGGGGCACACCTGGACCTGGTTCCTGTGGTCTCCATCGGGCCTCACCTGGAACACAATGACTCTGATCCATATTTGGGCCTCTCCTGGACCTGTTGAATCTGGTCCTTACCGGGGCATCATTGGGACCTGGATACTCTCTATATACCTGGGCCTCACCTGGACCTGGTGACTGTGGTCCCACCAGGGCCTCACCTGGACGAGGTGACTGGTTCCCACGGGGACCTCACCTGGCCCTGGAGACTCAGGTCCTCATATGGGCATCATGGGACCAGGGTTCTCAGTTCCACATCGGGGTCTCATCTGGAGCTAGTGATTCTCGTCCCACTCTGGGCCTCACCCTGACGTGGTGACTCTGGTCCCCACCTGGATATCACCAGAACCGGGTGACACTGGTCCCACTCTGGGACTCACCCGGAGCTGGGGACACTGGTCCTCAACTGGGCCTCAACAGGACCTGGTGAATCTACTCCTCACTTAGGCCTCTTCTGGACATTGTGACTCTGTTCCCACCTGGCATCTTTCGGACATTGTAACTCTGTTCCCCACCTGGGCCTCACATGGACATGATAACTTTGCTCCACACTTTGGCCTCAACTGGTCCTGATGACTCTGGTCCCCCGACCTAGGCCTCAATCTGGACCTGATGACTGTAGTCCCCACCTGGGTCTCACCTGGACCTGATGACTCTCGTTCCCACATGAACCACACCTGGATCTGGTGACTGTGTTGTTCTTGTAGAATCACTTTTAACTGGTGACTCCAGTCCCCACTAGGGCCTCACGTGGATCGGGTGACTTGACCTGCAGGTTGTCCTCACATGGACCTGGTTAGTGGGGATGCCACTTGGGCCTCACCCATACCTGGTGACTCAGGTCTCCACGTGGGCCTCTTGGACCTGGTGAATCTGGTCCTTACCTGGTCCTCACCCGGAATTGGTAAGTCTGGTCACCACCTGGGAATCACGTGGACCTGGTGAATCTGGTCCCCATCTGGGCCTCACCGAGTCCTGGTGACTTTGTTCCCCACCTGGACCTGATTGCTGTGGACACTTTTTTGACCTCACCTGGAACTGGTGACTCTGATCCTAAGTGGTCCTCACCCTGATCTGGTGACTCCTTTCCTCACCTGTGGACCATTATGACCTGGATACTCTGTTCCACACCTGAGCGTCACCTGGACATGATGACTCTGGAACCTCTCTGGGCCTCAGTATGACATGGTGACTCTAGTCACCATCTGGAAGTCACCTAGACCAGGTGAATCTGGTACCACTCTTGGCCTCAACTTGACCTGGTGACTCTGGTCCTCAACTGGGCCTCACCGGGACCTAGTGAACATGCTCCCCACTTGTGCTTCATCTGGACCTGGTGACTCTGGTTCTACCTGGGCATCATCGGGACATGGTTACTCTATTCCCCCCTGGGACTGACATGATCCTGGTAACTCTGGTCCTGACTTTGGCCTTTTCTGTACCAGGTGACTCTGGCTCAACCTGGGCCTCACCTGTAACTGGTGACTCTGATCCTAAGCATGGCCTCACCTGACCTGGTGACTGTGGTTTCCATCGAACCTCATCTGGACCTCAAGTCTCTGGTCCCTCCTGGGCCTCACCAGGACATGGTGTCTCTTGTATCCACCTGGGTAGCTTCAGGATATGGTTACACAGTTCACTAACAGTGAACCAGCCGGACCTATTAACTCTGGTCTTCACCTGGGCCCACACCTGGTCATGGTGACACTGGTTCCCACCTGGGTCTCAACTGGAGAGGGTGAGTCGGATCCCCACCGGGTCCTCACCTAAAATTGGTGATTCTCGTTCCCACATGGACATCATGTGGACCTGGTGGCTGCAGTGTTTCTAGCTTCTCATGTTCCTCGTGACTCTGGTCCCCACCAGGACCTCACCGGGACCTGGTGAGTGTGGTTGCCACCTGCACCTCACCTGGACCTGGTGATTCTGGTCTGCACCTGAGACTACCCTGGATCTGGTGACTGTGGTCCCCACCTGGGCTTCACCTGGATCTGGTGACTCTGGTCCCCACCTGGGCTTCACCTGGATTTGGGGACTCTGGTCCCCATCTGGGTCTCACCTGGCCCTGTTGACCATGGTCCTCAACTGGGCAAAATTGGGACCCGGTGACTGTGTTCCATAACTGGACCTCACCTGGACCAGGTGACTCTGGTCCCCCTCTGGGTCTCACCGTGCCCTAGTGAGTGTGAACCCCACTTTGGCCTGACTTGGACCTGCTGACCCTGGTTGCCACCTGCGCCTGACCTCGAACTGTTGACTCTGGTTCTCTCAAGGGCCTCCCCTGTACCTGGTGATCCTGGTCCCCAATTGGGCCTCAACTGGACGTGGTGACTCTTGTCACCACTGGGGACTCACCTGGACATGATTACTGTGTTCCACACCTGGGCCTCAAGTACACCTCTTGACCATGGTCCCAAGCCGTCCTCACGTGGACCGTTTGGCTCTGATTCCCGCCGGGGGCTCACGTGTATCTGGTAACTCTGATCCTCACCTCGGTCTCATCTGGACCTAGTGACTCTGGTAGCCACCTGGACTTCACCTGTATCTGGTGACTCTGGTCCCCACCTGGACCTCTCCTGGACCTGGTGACTCTCTTTCCAACATGGACCTCACCTGGATCTGGTGCCTCTGGTCCTCAGTTTGGCCTCACCTTGTCCTGGTGTCTCTCGTCCCCAATTTGACCTAACTCAGAACTGCTGAATCTTGCCCCACCTAGGCCGCACCCAGACCTGGTGACTCTTGTCCCCAGCTATGCCTCAATTCGACCTGATGAATCTGGTCCTCACGTGGTCCTCACTGGACCTGGGACTCACCTGGATAGAGTGGCTCTGGTTCCCACAAGGGGCTCACCTGATACTGCTGACTGTGGTCTTATCTATGCCTCACCAGGACCTAGTGATTCTGTGCCCCATCTGGGCCTGCATGCCTTAGTGACTCTGGTCCTCACCCAGGCATCATTGGGACCTGGAAACTATATTCCACACCTGGGCCTCACTTAACAGGGACCTCTGGTCCCATTCTGGGCCTCAAACTAAACTGGATACTGTGGTTCCCCCTCTGTGACTCACCCTTACCTGGTGACTCTGGTCACAATTTGGGCATCACTTCGGCCTGGTGAATCTGGTCCTTAGCTGGTCCGCACCTGGTTCTGGTGACTGGTCGCCACCTGGGCCTCACCTGGACTTGGTGAATCCTGTTGCCACCTGCGCCTCACCTGGACCTTGTGACTCTGGTCTCACCTGGATCTCACCTGGATCTGGTGGCTCTAGTTCCCATATGGGGCTCTCCTGGACCTGGTTCCTGTGGTCTCCATCTGGCCTCACCTGGAACACAATGACTCTGATCCATATTTGGGCCTCTCCTGGACCTGTTGCCTCTGGTCCTTACCTGGGCATCATTGGGACCTGGATACTCTCTATATACCTGGGCCTCACCTGGACCTGGTGACTGTGGTCACACCTGGGCCTCACCCTGGACGAGGTGACTGGTTCCCACAGGGACCTCACCTGGACCTGGTGACTCAGGGCCTCATATGGGCATCATGGGACCAGGGTTCTCAGTTCCACATCGGGGTCTCATCTGGACCTAGTTATTCTCGTCCCACTCTGGGCCTCACCCTGACGTGGTGACTCTGGTCCCCACCTGGATATCACCAGAACCGGGTGACACTGGTCCCCCTCTGGGACTCTCCCGGAGCTGGGGACACTGGTCCTAAGGTGGGCCTCAACAGGACCTGGTGAATCTACTCCTCACTAAGGCCTCGTCTGGACCTTGTGACTCTTTTCCCACCTGGCATCAACGGGACATGGTTACTCTTCCCCACCTGGGCATCATATGGACATGATAACTTTGCTCCACACTTTGGCCTCAAGTGGTCCTGATGACTCTGGTCCCCCCACCTAGGCCTCAATCTGGACCTGGTGACTGTGTTCCCCACCTGGGTCTCACCTGGACCTGGTGACTCTCGTTCCCACATGAACAACACCAGGTCCTGGTGACTGTGTTGTTCTTGTAGAATCACTTTTAACTGGTGACTCCAGTCCCCACTAGGGCCTCACGTGAATCGGGTGACTTTGCCTGCAGGTTGGCCTCACATGGACCTGGTTAGTGAGGATGCCACTTGGGCCTCACCCATACTTGGTGACTCAGGTCTCCACGTGGGCCTCACTTGGACCTGGTGAATCTGGTCCTTACCTGGTCCTCACCCGGAACTGGTAACTCTGGTCACCACTTGGGAATCACCTGGACCTGGTGAATCTGGTCCCAATCTGGGCCTCACCCAGTCCTGTTGACTTTGTTCCCCACCTGGAACTGATTGCTGTGGACTCCTTCTTGGCCTCACCTGGAACTGGTGAGTCTGATCCTATCTGCGCGTCACCCAGACCTGGTGACTCTGGTCCTCACCATGGCATCATTGGTACATGGTGACTCTGTTCCACACCTAGCCTCACCTGGACATGATGACTCTGCAACCTCTCTTGGCCTCACCCTGTCCTGGTGACTCTGGTCCCCACTAGATGTCACCTGGACCAGGTGATTCTGGTACCCCTCTAGACCTCAACCAGATCTGGTGACTCTGGTCCTCAACAGGGCCTCACCTGGACCTAGTGAATATGCTCCATCATGGCCTCATTTGGACCTGGTGACTATGTTCGTACCTGAGCATCATCGGGACATGGTTCCACTGAATGGGCTGCAGGTTGGCCTGACCTGGACCTGGTAACTCTGGTCCCTACCTGTGCATCATCGGAACACGGTTCCTCTGCATGGCCTGCAGATTGGCCTCACCTGGACCTGGTGAGTGGGGTTGCCACCTGGGTCTCACACATACCTGGTGACACAAGTCCCCACGTGGGCCTCACTGGACATGGTGAATCTGGTCCTTACCTGGTCCTCTCCGAGACCCGGGGACGCAGGTCCCCAACTGGACCTCACCTGGACCTGGTGAATCTGGTCCCCATCTTGGCCTCACGAAATCCTGGTGACTTTGTTCCCCACCTGGAACTGATTGCTGTGGACTCTTTCTTAGCCTCAGCTGGAACTGGTGACTCTGATCCTATCTGCGCGTCACCCAGAGTGGTGACTCTGGTCCTCACCTGGGCATGATTGGTACCTGGTGACTCTGTTCCACACCTGAGCCTCACCTGGACATGATGACTCTGGATCCTCTCTGGGCCTCACCCTGACCTGGTGACTCTGGTCCCCAACTGGATGTCACTTTGACCAGGTGAATCTGGTACCACTCTAGTCCTCAACCAGATCTGGTGACTTTGGTCCTCAACTGGGCCTCACCTGGACCTAGTGAATATGCTCCATGTGGGCCTCATTTGGACCTGGTGACTCTGGTCCCTACCTGGGCATCATCGGGACATGTTTCCACTGCATGGCCTGCAGGTTGGCCTCCCCTGGACCTGGTGTGTGTGGTTGCCACCTGCACCTCACGTGGACCTGGTGATTCTGGTCTGCACCTGAGATTACCCTGGATCTGGTGACTATGGTCCCCAACTGGGCTTCACCTGGATTTGGGGACTCCGGTGCCCATCTGGGCCTCACCTGGCCCTGTTGACCATGGTCCTCAAGTGGGAAAAATTGGGACGCGGTGACTGTGTTCCACAACTGGACCTCACCTGGACCAAGTGACTCTGGTCCCCCACTGGGTCTCACCGTGCCCTAGTGACTGTGAAGCCCTTTTGGCCTGACTTGGACCTGCTGCCCCTGGTTGCCACATGCGCCTGACCTCGAACTGTTGACTCTGCTCTATTCAAGGACCTCTCCTGTACCTGGTGATCCTGGTCACCACCTGGGCTTCACCTTGACGTGGTGTCTCTTTTCACCACCGTGGACTCACCTGGACCTGGTTACTGTGTTCTACACCTGGGCCCCAAGTAGACCTGTTGACCATGGTTCCCAAGCCGTCCTCAAAAGTACCTGTTGCCTCTGATACCCATCGGGGCCTCACGTGTACCTGGTAACTCTGGTCCTCACCTGGGCTGCAACTGGACCTAGTGACTCTGGTCCCCACCTGTACGTCACCTGGATCTTGTAACTCTGGTCCCCACCTGGACCTCACCTCGATCTGGTGACTCTGGTCCTCAGTTTGGCCTCACCTGGACCTGGTGTCTCTCGTCCCCACTTTGACCTAACTCAGAACTGCTGAATCTTGCCCCATCTAGGCCGCACCCAAACCTGGTGACACTTGTCTCCAGCTATGCCTCAATTCGACATGATGAATCTGGTCCTCACGTGGGACTCACATGGACCTGGGACTCAGCTGGATAGAGTGGCTCTGGTTCCCACAAGGGGCTCACCTGATACTGCTGACTGTGGTCTTATCTATGGCTCACCAGGACCTAGTGAATCTGTTCCCCATCTGGGCCTGCATGGCCCTAGTGACTCTGGTCCTAACCCAGGCATCATGGGATCTGGATACTCTATTCCACACCTGGGCCTCACTTTGACCAAGGAACTCTGGTCCCATTCTGGGCCTCAAACTAAACTGGTTACTCTGGTTCCCCCTCTGGCCCTCACCCTTACCTGGTGACTCTGGTCACCCCTTGGGTTTCACTTGGGCCTGGTGAATCTGGTACTTAGCTGTTCCTCACCTGGATCTGGTGACTGGTCGCCACCTGGGCCTCCCCTGGTCTTGGTGAATCCTTTTGCCACCTGCGCCTCACCCAGACCTTTTGACTGTGGTCCCACGTGGACCTCACCTGGATCTGGTGGCTCTGGTTCCCATATGGGGCTCTCCTGGACCTGGTTCCTGTGGTCTCCATCTGGCCTCACCTGGAACACAATGACTCTGATACATATTTGTGCCTCTCCTGGACCTGCTGACTCTGGTCCTTACCTGGGCATCATTGGGACCTGGGTACTCTCTTATATGACTAGGCCTCACCTGGACCTGGTGACTGTGGTCCCACCTGGGCCTCACCTGGACGAGGTGACTGGTTCCCACAGGGACCTCACCTGGACGTGGTGACACAGGTCCTCATATGGTCATCATGGGTCCTGGTATCTCAGTTCCACATCGGGGCCTCACCTGGACCTAGTGATTCTCGTCCGACTCTGGATCTCTCCCTGACGTGCTGACTCTGGTCCCCACCTGGATATCACCAGAACCGGGTGACGCTGGTCCCCCTATGGGTTTCACCCGGAGATGGGGACACTGGTCCTCAACTGGTCCTCGAAAGGACCTGGTGATTCTACTCCTGACTTAGGCCTCTTCTGGACCTTGTGACTCTTTCCCACCTGGCATCAATGGGACATGGTTACTCTGTTCCCCACCTGGGCCTCACCTGGACATGATAACTTTGCTCCGCACTTTGGCCTCAACTGGTCCTGATGAATCTGGTCCCCCCACCTAGGCCTCAATCTGGACCTGGTGACTTGTCTCCACCTGGGCCTTACCTGGACCTGGTGACTCTCGTTCCCACATGAACCACATCTGGACCTGGTGACTGTGGTGTTCCTGTAGACTCACATTTACCTGGTGACTCCGGTCCCCACTTGGGCCTCACCTGGATCTGGTTATTCTGGCCTGCAGGTTGGCCTCACTGGACCTGGTGAGTGGGGTTGCCACTCCATACCTGGTGACTCAGGTCCCCACGTGGGCTTCTTGGACCTGGTGAATCTGGTCCTTACCTGGTCCTCTCCCAGACCCGGGGACTCTGGTCACCACCTGGGCCTCACCTGGACCTGGTGAATCTGGTCCCCATCTGGGCCTCACCCAGGCCTGGTGACTTTGTTCCGCACCTGGACCTGATTGCTGTGGACTCCTTCTTGGCCTCACCTGGAACTGGTGACTCTGATCCTATCTGCCCGTCACCCAGATCTGGTCACTCTGGTCCTCACCTGTGGACCATTGGTACCTGGTGACTCTGTTCCACACATGAGCCTCACCTGGACATGATGACACTGGAACATCCCTTGTCCTCACCCTGACCTGGTGACACTGGTCCCCATCTGGATGTCACCTGGTCCAGGTGATTCTGGTACCCACTCTAGGCCTCAACAAGATCTGGTGACTCTGATCCTTAACTGGGCCTCACCGGGACCTAGTGAATATGCTCCCCACCTGCCAATCATCTGGAACCTAGTGTCTCTGTTTTCTACTTGGGCATCATCGCACATGCTTACTCTATTCCCCACTAGGACTGACCTGATCCTGGTAACTCTGGTCCTGACTTTGACCTCTTCTGTACCAGGTGACTCTGGCTCCACCTGGGCCTCACCTGTAACTGGTGACTCTGATACTAAGCATGGCCTCACCTGACCTGGTGACTGTGGTTCCCATCGGGACCTCACCTGGACCTCATGTCTCTGGTCCCACCTGGGCCTCACCAGGACCTGATGTCTCTGGTACCCACCAGGGTAACATCAGGATATGGTTACACTGTTCACTAACAGTGACCCAGCCGGACCTATTAACTCTGGTCTTCACCTGGGTCACACCTGGACATTGTGACACTGGTTCCCACTTGGGTCTCACCTGGACAGGGTGAGTCGGATCCCCACCTTGTCCTCACCTGTAACTGGTGATTCTCGTTCCCACATGGACATCATGTGGACCTGGTGGCTGCAGGTGTTTCTAGCTTCTCATGTATCTCGTGACTCTGGTCCCCACCAGGGCCTGACGGGGACCTGGTGAGTGTGGTTGCCACCTGCACCTCACCTGGACCTGGTGATTCTGGTCTTCACTCGAGACTACCCTGGATCTGGTGACTGTGGTCCCCACCTGGGCTTCACCTGGATTTGGGGACTCCGGTCCCCATCTGGGCCTCACCTGGCCCTGTTGACCATGGTCCTCAACTGCGCAAAATTTGGACCCGGTGACTGTGTTCCACAACTGGACCTCACCTGGACCAGGTGGACTGTGGTCACCTTCTTGGTCTCACCGTGCACTCAGGACTGTGAACCCCCACTTTGGCCTGACTTGGACCTGCTGACCCTGGTTGCCACCTGCACATACCCTCGAACTGTTGACTCTTGTTCTTTCAAGGGCCTACCCTGTACCTGGTGATCCTGCTCCCCACATGGGCCTCACCTGAACGTGGTGACTATTGTCACCACCAGGGACTGACCTGGACCTGGTTACTGTGTTCCATACCTGGGACTCAAGTAGACCTGTTGACCATGGTCCCCAAGCCGGCCTCACATGGACCTGTTGATTCTGATCCCCACCGGGGCCTCACGTATACCTGGAATCTCTGGTCCTCACCTGGGCCTCATCTTGACCTAGTGACTCTGGTCCCCACTTGGGCTTCACCTGGATCTGGTGACTCTGGTCCCCACCTGAGCTTCATCTGGATCTCGAGACTCTGGTCCCCATCTGGACCTCTCCTGGACCTGGTGACTCTCTTTCCAAAATGGACCTCACCTGGATCTGGTGACTCTGGTCCTTAGTTTGGCCTCACATTGACCTGGTGTTCTCGTCCCCACTTTGACTAACTCAGAACTGCTGAATCTTGCCCCACCTAGGCCGCACCCAGACCTGGTGACTCTTGTCCCCAGCTATGCCTCAATTCGACCTGATGAATCTGTTCCTGACGTGGGCCTCACATGGACCTGGGAGTCAGCTGGATAGATTGGCTCTTGTTCCCACAAGGGGCTCACCAGATATTGGTGACTGTGGTCTTATTCTAGGGCCTCACCAGGACCTAGTGATTCTGTTCCCCATCTGGGCCTGCATGGCCCTAGTGACTCTGGTCCTCACCCAGGCATCATTGGGACCTGGATACTCTATTCCACACCTGGGCCTCACTTGGAACAGGGACCTCTGGTCCCCTTCTGGGCCTCAAACTAAACTGCTTACTCTGGTTCCCCCTGGGCCTCTCTCTTACCTGGTGACTCTGGTCACCTCTTGGACTTCAATAGTCCTGGTGAATCTGGTCCTTAGCTGGTCCGCACCTGGATCTAGTGACTGGTCGCCACCTGGGTCTCACCTGGACTTGGTGAATCCTGTTGCCACCTGCGCCTCACCTGGACCTAGTGATGTGGTCACACCTGGACCTCACCTGGATCTGGTGGCTCTGGTTCCCATATGGGCTCTCCTGGACCTGGGTCCTGTGGTCTCCATCTGGCTCTGCTGGAAAATGACTGTGATCCATATTTGGGCCGCTCCTGAACCTCTTGACTCTGGTCCTTACCTGGGCATCATTGGGACCTGGATACTCTCTTATATATCTGGGCCTCACCTGGACATGGTGACTGTGGTCCCACCTGGGCCTCACCTGCACGAGTTGACTGGTTCCCAAGGGACCTCACCTGGAACTGGTGGCTCAGGTCCTCATATGGGCATCATGGGACCTGGTTTCTCAGTTCCACATCGGGGCCTCACATGGACCTAGTGATTCTCGTCCCACTCTGGGCCTCACCCTGACGTGGTGACTCTGGTCCCCACCTGGATATCACCAGAACCGGGTGTCTCTAGTCCCCCTCTGGGACTCACCCAGAGCTGGGGACACTGGTCGTCAACTGAGCCTCAACAGGACCTGGTGAATCTACTCCTCACTTAGGCCTCATCTGGACCTTGTGACTCTTTTCCCACCTGGCATCAATGGGATATGGTTACACTGTTCCCCACCTGGGGCCTCACCTGAACATGATAACTTTGCTCCACACTTTGGCCTCAACTGGACCTGATGACTCTGGTCCCCCCAACTAGGCCTCCATCTGGACGTGGTGACTGTGGTCCCCACCTGGGTCTCACCTGGACCAGGTGACTTTCATTCCCACATGAACCACACCTGGACCTGGTGACTGTGGTTGTTCTTGTAGACTCACATTTACCTGGTGACTCCGGTCCCCACTAGGGCCTCACCTAGATCTGTTGACTCTGGCCTCCCGTTGGCCTCACCTGGACTTGGTGAGTGGGGTTGCCACCTGGGCCTCACCCATACCTGGTGACTCAGTCCCCACGGTGGCCTCTTGGACCTGGTGAATCTGGTCCTTACCTGGTCCTCTTCCAGACCCGGGAACTCTGGTCCCCACCTGGGCCTCACCTGGACCTGGTGAAACTGGTCCCATTTTGGCCTCACCCAGTCCTGGTATCTTTGTTCCCCACCTGGACCTGATTGCTGTGGACTATTTCTCGGCCTCACCTGGAAATGGTGACTCTGATCCTATCTGCGCGTCACCCAGATCTGGTGACTCGGGTCCTAACCTGGACATCTTTGGTACCTGGTGACTCTGTTCCACACCTGAGCCTCACCTGGACATGATGACTCTGGAACCTCTCTGGGCCTCACTCTACCATTTTGACTGTGGTCCCAATTTGGATGTCACCTTGACCAGGTGATTCTGGTACCCCCTCTTGGCCTCAAACCAGATCTGTGTCTCTAGTCCTCAACTGGGGCCCTCACATGGACGTAGTGAATATGCTCCATCTGGTCCTCATTTGGACCTGGTGACTCTGGTCCCTACCAGGGCATCATCGGGACATGGTTCCACTGCATGGCCTACAAGTTGGCCTCACCTGGAACCTGGTGAGTATGTTTTGCCACCTTGGCTTCACCCATACCTGGTGACTCAGGTCCCCACATGGGCCTCTTGGACCTTGTGAATCTGGTCCCCATCTGGGCCTCACCCTGTCCTGGTGACTTTGTTCCACACCTGGACCTGATTGCTGTGGACTCTTTCTTGGCCTCACCTGGAACTGGTGACTCTGATCCTATCTGCGCATCACCCAGACCTGGTGACTCTGGTCCTCAACTGGGAATTATTGGTACCTGGTGACTCTGTTCCACACCTCAGCCTCACCTGGACATGATGACTCTGGAACCCCTCTGGGCCTCACCCTGACCTGGTGACTCTGGTCACCCCTTGGGCTTCACTTGGGCCTGGTGGATCTGGTCCTTAGCTAGTCGTACCTGGATCTGGTGACGGGTCGCCACCTGGGCCTCACCTGGACTTGGTGAATCCTGTTGTCACCTGCGCCTCACCTGGACCTTGTGACTGTGGTCCGACATGGACCTCACCTGGATCTGCTGGATCTGGTTCCCATATGGGGCTCACCTGGCCCTGTTCCTGTGGTCTCCATCTGGCCTCACCTGGAACACAATGACTCTGATCCATATTTGGGCCCCTCCTGGACCTGTGACTCTGGTCCTTACCTGGGCATCATTGGGACCTGGATACTCTCTTATATACATGGGCCTCACCTGACCTGGATACTCTCTTATATACCTGGGCCCACCTGGACCTGGTGACTGTGGTCCCACCTGGGCCTCACCTGGACGAGGTGTCTGGTTCCCACAGGGACCTCACCTGGACGTGGTGACTGATGTCCTCATATGGGCATCATGGGACCAGGTTTCTGAGGTCCACATGGGGTCCTCACCTGGACTAGTGATTCTCGTCCCCTCTTGGCCTCACCCTGACGTGGTGACTCTGGTCCCCACCTGGATATCACCAGAACCGGGTGACTCTGGTCCCCCTCTGTGACTCACCCGGCGCTGGGGACACTGGTCCTCAACTGGGCCTCAACAGGACCTGGTTAATCTACTCCTCACTTAGGCCTCGTCTGGACCTTGTGATTCTTTTCCCACCTGGCATCAATGGGATATGGTTACTCTGTTCCCCACCTGGGCCTCACCTGGACATGATAACTATGCTCCACACTTTGGCCTCAACTTTTCCTGATGACTCTGGTCCCCCCACCTAGGCCACAATCTGGACCTAGTGACTGTGTTCCCCCTGGGTCTCACCTGGACCTGGTGACTCTCGTTCCCACATGAACCACACCTGGACCTGGTGACTGTGGTGTTTGTAGACTCACATTTACCTGGTGACTCCGGTCCCACTAGGCTCAAATGGATCTGGTGACTCTGGCCTGCAGGATGGCCTCACCTAGACCTGGTGAGTGGGGTTGCCACCCCATACCTGGTGACTCAGGTCCCCACGTGGGCCTCTGGAACTGGTGAATCTGGTCCTTATCTGGTCCTCTCCCAGACGTGGGGACTCTGGTCACGACTCTGGTTACTTGGACCTGGTGAATCTGGTCCCCATGTGGGCCTCACCCAGTCCTGATGACTTTGTTCCCCCCTGGACCTGATTGCTGTGGACTCTTTCTTGGCCTCACCTGGAAATGGTGGACTCTGATCTTATCTGCGCGTCACCCAGATCTGGTCACTTTGGTCCTCACCTGTGGACCATTATGACCTGGATACTCTGTTCCACACCAGAGGCTCCCTCGACATTATGATTCTGGAACCTCTCTGGGCCTCACCTGACCTGGTGACTCTGGTCCTCAGTTTGGCCTCACCTGGACCTTGTGTCTCTCGTCCCCACTTTGACCTAACTCAGAACTGCTGAATTTTGCCCCACATATGCCGCACCAGACCTGGTGACTCTTCTCCTCAGCTATGCCTCAATTCGACCTGATGAATCTGGTCCTCACGTGGGCCTCACATGGACCTGGGACTCAGCGGGATAGAGTGGCTCTGGTTCCCCAAAGGGCTCATCTGACACTGCTGACTGTGCTCTTATTCTTGCCTCACCAGGAACTAGTGATTCTGTTTCCCATCTGGGCCTGCATGGCCCTATTGACCTGGTCCTCACCCAGGCATCATTGGGACTGGATACTCTATTCCACACCTGGGCCTCACTTTGACCAGGGACCTCTGGTCCCATTCTGGGCCTCAAATTAAACTGGTTACTCTGGTTCCCCCTCGGGCCTCACCCTTACCTGGTGATTCTGGTCACCACTTGGGCTTCATTAGGCCTGGTGAATCTGGTCTTTAGCAGGTCCACACCTGGATCTGGTGACTGGTCGCCACTTGGGCCTCACCTGGACTTGGTGAATCCTGTTGCCACCTGCGCCTCACCTGGACCTTGTGACTGTGGTCCCATCTGGGCCTCACCAGGACCTGGGGTCTCTAATACCCACCTGGGTAGCATCAGAATGGTTACACTGTTCACTAACATGACCCAGCCGGACCTATTAACTCTGGTCTTCACCTGGGCCACACCTGGACATGGTGACACTCCTTCCCACCTGGGTCTCACCTGGAATTGTGATTCAGATCCCCACTGGTCCTAACCTGTAACTGGTGATTCTCATTCCCACATGGACATCATGTGGACCTGGTGGCTGTAGTGTTTCTAGTTTGTCATGTACCTCGTGACTCTGGACCCCACCAGGGCCTCACCGGGACCTGGTGAGTGTGGTTGCCACCTGCAACTCACCTGGACCTGGTCATTCTGGTCTGGACCTGAGACTACCCTGGATCTGGTACTGTGGTCCCCACCTGGGCTTCACCTGGATTTGGGGACTCCGGTCCCCATCTGGGCCTCACCTGGCCCTGTTGACCATGGTCCTCAACTGGGCAAAATTGGGACGCGGTGACTGTGTTCCACAACTGGACCTCATCTGGACCACGTGACTCTGGTGCCCCTCTGGGTCTCACCATGCCCTAGTGACTGTGAACCCCAATTTGGCCTGACTTGGACCTTCTGACCCTGGTTGAAACCTGCGCCTGACCTCGAACTGTTGACTCTGGTTCTTTCAAGGGCCTCCCCTGTACCTGGTGATCCTGGTTCGCAACTGGGCCTCACGTGGACATGGTGACTCTTGTCACCACTGTGGACTCACCTGGACCTGCTTACTATGTTCCACACCTGGGCCTCTAGTGGACCTGTTGACCATGGTTCCCAAGCGGCCTCACATGGACCTGTTGCCTCTGATCCCCACCGGGGCCTCACTTGTACCTGGTAACTCTGGTCCTCACCTGGGCCTCATCTGGACCTAGTGACTCTGGTCCCCACCTGGGCTTCACCTGGATCTGGTGACTCTGGTCCCCACCTGGACTTCACCTGGATCTGGTGACTCTGGTCCCAACCTGGACCTCTCCTGGACCTGGTGTCTCTCGTGCCCACTTTGACCTAACTCAGAACTGCTGAATCTTGCCCCACATAATACGCACCCAGACCTGGTGACTCTGTCCCCAGCTATTCCTCAATTCGACCTGATGAATCTGGTCCTCACTGGACCTCACATGTACCTGGGACTCAGCTGGATAGAGTGGCTCTGGTTCCCACAAGGGGCTCACCTGATACTGGTGACTGTGGTCTTATTCTATGCCTCAACAGGACATAGTGATTCGTTCCCATCTGGGCCTGCATGGCCCTAGTGACTCTGGTCCTCACTCAGGCATCATTGGGACCTGGATACTCTATTCCACACCTGGGCCTCACTTTGACCACGGACCTCTGGTCCCATTCTGGGCCACAAACTAAACTGGTTACTCTGGTTCGCCTCTGAACCTCACCCTTACCTGGTGACTCTGGTCGACCCTTGGGCTTCACCTGGGCCTGGTGAGTCTGGTCCTTAGCTGTTCCGCACCTGGATGGTGACTGGTCGCCACCTGGGCCTCACCTGGACTTGGTGAATCCTGTTGCCACCTGCGCCTCACCTGGACCTATGACTGTGGTCCCACGTGGACCTCACCTGGATCTGGTGGCTCTGGTTCCCATATGGGGCTCTCCTGGACCTGGTTCCTCTGGTCTCCATCTGGCCTCACCTGGAACACAATGACTCTGATCCATATTTGGGCCTCCTGGACCTGTTGTCTCTGTTCCTTACCTGGGCATCATTGGGACCTGATACTCTCTTTTATACCTGGGCCTCACCTGGAACTGGTGACTGTGGTCCCACCTGGGCCTCCCGGGACGAGGTGACTGGTTCCCACAGGGACCTCACCTGGACCGGGTGACTCAGGTCCTCATATGGGCATCATGGGACCTGGTTTTCAGTTCCACATCGGGGCCTCACCTGGACCTATGTCTCGTCCCCTCTGGACCTCACCTGACGTGGTGACTCTGGTCCCAACCTGGATATCACCAGAACCGGGTGACTCTGTCCCCCTCTGGGACTCACCTGGAGCTGGGGACACCGGTCCTCAACTGGCCCTCAACAGGACCTGGTGAATCTACTCTTCACTTAGGCTTCGTCTGGACCTTGTGACTCTTTTCCCACCTGGCATCAATGGGACATGGTTACTCTGTTCCCCACCTGGGACTCACCTGGACATGAGAATTTGCCCCTCACTTTACCCAACTTGTCCTGATGACTCTGTCCCCCCACCTAGGCCTCAATGTGGACCTGGTGACTGTGGTCCCCACATGGTTCTCACCTGGACCTGGTGACTCTCGTTCCCACATAAACCACACACCTGGACGTGGTGACTGTGGTATCCTTGTGGACTCACATATACCTGGTGACTCCGGTCCCCACTAGGGCCTCACCTGGATCTGGTGACCCTGACCTGCAGGTTGGTCTCACCTGGACCTGGTGAGTGGGTTGCCAACTGGGCCTCAACCATACCTGGTGACTCAGTCCTCACGTGGGCCTCACTTGGACCTGGTGACTCTGGTCCTTACCTGTCCTCTCCCAGACCGCGGACTCTGGTCACCACCTGGACCTCACCTGGACCTGGTGAATCTGGTCCCCATCTGGGCCCACCCAGTCATGGTGACTATGTTGCCCACCTGGACCTGATTGCTGTGGACTCTTTCTTGGCCTCATCTGGAACTGGTGACAGTCATCCTATCTGTGCGTCACCCAAACCTGGTGACTCTGTTCCACACCTGAGCCTCACCTGGACGTGATGACTCTGGAAGCTCTCTGGGCCTCACCCTGACCTGGTGACCCTGGTCCCCATCTGGATGTCACCTGGAACTGGTGATTCTAGTACCCTCTAGGACTCAACCAGATCTGGTGACTCGGTCCTCAAATGGGCCTCACCTGGACCTAGTGAATATGCTCCATCTGGGCTCATTTGGACCTGATGACTCTGGTCCCTCCCTGGGCATCATCGGGACATGGTTCCACTGCATGGCCTGCAAGTTGGCCTCAGTGGACCTGGTAACTCAGGTCCCTACCTGGGCATCATCGGGACACTCTTCCTCTGCATTGCCTGCAGGGTGGCCGCACCTGGACCTGGTGAGTGGGGTTGCCACTTGGGCCTCACCCATACCTGGTGACACAGGTCCCCACGTGGGCCTCACTCAGTTTCCACATCGGGGGCCACTTCAACCTGGACTAGTGATTCTCGTCCCCGTCTTGGGCCTCACCCTGACGTGGTGAATCAGGTCCCCACCTGGATATACCAGAACCGGGTCACTCTGGGTCCCCCTCGGACTCCCTGGAGCTGGGGACCTGGTCCTCAACTGGCTCAACCTGACCTGGTGAATCTACTCTCACTTAGGCCGCTTCTGGACCTTGTGACTCCTTTTCCCCCTGGCTCTTTTCGGACATTGTAACTCTGTTGTCCCCACCTGGGGCCTCACATGGACATGAGTACTTTGCTCCACACTTTGGACTTGGGCCTCACCTGGTCCTATGACTCTGGTCCCCCCGACATAGGCCTAACTCTGGACCTGATGGAACTGTGGGTCCCCACCTGGGTCTCACCTGACCTGATGACTCTCGTTCCCACATGAACACCACCTGATCTGGTGGACTGTGTTGTCTTGTAGAATCACTTTTAACTGGTTGACTCAGTCCCCACTAGGGCCTCACGTGATCGGGTTGACTTACCTGCAGGTTGGCCTCACATGGACCTGGTTAGTGGGATGCCACTTGGCCTTCACCCATACCTGGTGACTCAGGTCTCCACTTTGGCTCGTGACCTGGTGAATCTGGTCCCCTTACCTGGTCCGCACACCGGAATTGGTAGTCCTGGTCCAACCCTGGGAATCACGTGGACCTTGTGAATCTGGTCCCCATCTGGGCCTCACCGAGTCCTGGGTGACTTTGTTCCCCACCTGCCTGGACCTGAATTGCTGTGGACACCTTTTTTTGACCTCACCTGGAACTGGTGACTCTGATCCTACGTGTCCTCACCCTGATCTGGTTGACATCCTTTTCCGCACCTGTGAACCAGTATGACTGGATAATCTGTTCCCACCCTGAGCGTCACTGGACATGATGACTCTGGAACCTCTCAGGGCCTAGTATGACATGGTGACTCTGTCACCATTTGGATTCACCTAGACCATGTGAATCTTGGTCGACTCTTGGCCTCACACTTGACCTGGTACTCTGGTCCTCACTGGCCTCACCGGGACCTATTGAACATGCCTCCCCACTTGTGCTTCATCGGACCTGTGACTCTGGTTTCTACCTGGGCATCATCGGGACATGGTTACTCTATTCCCCCCTGTGCTGAACCGATCTGGTAAACTCTGGTCCTGAAGACTTTGGCCTTTCTGTTCCAGTGACTCTGGCTCACCTGTGCCTGCACCTGTAACTGGTGGACTCTGCTCCTAAGCATGGCCTCACCTGCACCTTGGTACTGTGTTCTTTTCCATCGAACCCTCATCTGGAACTCAAGTCTCTGTCCCTCGGGCCTCACAGGACATTGGGTCTCTTGTCATCCACCTGGGTAGCTTCAGGAATATGGTTACAACACAGTTCACTAACAGTGAACCAGCCGGACCTATTTTACTCTGGTCGTCACCTGTGGCCACACCCTGGGGTCATGGTGAATGGGTTCCCCACCTGGTCCTCAACTGGAGAAGGGTGAGTCGGATCCCACCGGGTCCTCACCTAAAAAAAACTGGTGATTCCTCGTTCCCACATGGCATCATGTGACTGGTGCTGCAGTGTTTTCTAGCTTCTCATGTCCCTCGTGACTCTGGTCCCCGACCGGACTCACCGGGACTTGGTGAGTGTGGTTGCCACCTTCAACCTTCACCTGGACCTGGTGATTCTGGTCTGCACCTGATACGACCCTGGAAATCTTGGTGACGGTGGTCCCCCACCGGGCTTCACCTGGATCTGGTCACATCTGGTCCCCACCTGGGCTTCAACCTGGATTTGGGACTCTGTTCCCCATCTGGGGCCACCTGCCCTGTTTGGACCATGGTCCTCAACTGGGCAAATTGGGAACCCGGTGACTGTTTTCCCATACTGACCTCACCTGACCAGGTGGGACTCTGGTCCCCACAATCAATGTGTCCTCACTGTCCCTAGTGATGTTGAACCCCACTTTGGGCCTGACTTGGGACCTGCTGCCCGGTTTGGCCACCTTCGCCTGACCCTCGAACGTTGACCTCTGGTTCTCTCAAGGGCCTCCCCTGTACCTGGTGATCCTGGTCCCCAATTGGGCCCTCAACTGGACGTGGTGACTCTTGGTCCCCACTGGGACTCACCTGACATGATTAATGTGTTTCCACACCACTGGGCCTCAAGTTACACTCTTGACCTGGTCCCAAGCCGTCCTCACGTGGACCGTTTGGGCTCTGAATTCCCGCCGGGGGCTTCAACGTGTATCTGGTACTCTGATCCTCACCTCGTCTCATCCTGGACCTAGTGACGCTGGTAGCCACCCTGACTTCACACTGTACTGGTGACCTCTGGTCCCCACCTGGACCTCTCCTGGACCTGGTGACTCTCTTCCAACCTGGAACGCACCTGATCTGGTGGCCCTCTGGTCCTCAGTTTGGCCTCACCTGGACTTGGTGTCTCTTCGTCCCATTTTGACCTAACTCAGAACTGCTGATCTTTCCCCACTAGCCCGCACCCAGACTGGTGACTCTTGTCCCCCCAGCTATTCCTCAATTCGACTGATGATCTGGTCCTCCAAACGTGGTCCTCACATGACCTGGGACTCAGCTTGCCGCGATGGCTCTGGTTCACAAGGCCACTGATACTGCTGACTTTGGTCTTAGCTATGGCCTCACCAGGACCTAGTGATGTCTGTGCCCATCTGGGCCTGCATGCCCTAGGACTCTGTCCTCACCCAGTGCCGCATCATTGGGACCTGGAACTATATTCCACAACCTGGGCCTCACTTAACAGGGACCTCTTTCCCATTCTGTGCCTCAAACTAAACTGGATACTGTGGTTCCCCCCGTGTGACTCACCCTTACCGGTGAACTCCTGGTCACAATTTGGGCATCACTCTTCGGCCTGGTGAATCTGGTCCTAGCTGGTCCGCACCTGTTCTGCTGGTGACTGGTCCGCCACCTGGGCCTCAACCTGGACTTGGTGATCCTGTTGCCACCTGCGCCTCACATGGACCTTGTGACTCTGGTCTCAAACCTGATCTCACCTGGATCTGGTGGCTCTAGTTCCCATATGGGGCCTCTCCTGACCTGGTTTCCTGTGGTCCTCCATCTGGGCCTCACCTGGAACACAATGACTCTGATCCTATTTGGGCCTCTCCGGACCTGTTGCCTCTGTCCGTACCTGGGCATCATTGGGAACCTGGATACTCTCGTATACCTGGGCCTCCACCTGACGCTGGTGACTGTGGTCACACTGGGCCTCACCCTGGACGAGCGTGACTGTTCCCACAGGGACGCTCACCTGGACCTTGTTGATCAGGGCTCATATGGGCATCATGGGACCAGGTTCTCAGTTCTCACATCGGGGTCTCATTGGAAACCTAGTTATTCTCGTCCCACCTGGGCCTCACACACCTGACTGGTGACTCTGGTCCCCACTGGATTCACGAGAAACCTGGTGACCACTGGTCCCCTCTGGACTCATTCACTCCGGAGCTGGGACAACTGGTCCTCAACTGGGCCTCAACAGGACCTGGTGAATCTAACTCCTCACTAATGCCTCGTATGGACGCTTGTTACTCTTTTTCCCACCTGGCATCCAAACGGGCATGGTTACTCTTCCCCCACTTGGCATCATATGGACATGATAACTTTGCTCCACATTTCTTTTGGCCTCACTGGTCCTGATGAACTTGGTCCCCCCACCTAGGCTCAATCTGGACCCTGGGTGACTGTGTTCCCCACCTGGGTCTCACCTGGACCTGGTGACTCTTCGTTCCCACATGAACACACCAGTCCTGGTGACTGTGTTGTTTCTGTAAATCACTTTTAAACTGGTGACTCCAGTCCCCACTAGGGCCCTCACGGTAATAGGGTGGACTTTGCCTGCAAGTTGTGCCTCACATGGACCTGGTTAGTGAGGATGTCCACTTGGGCCTCACCATCTTGGTGACTCAGGTCTCCACGTGGCCCACTTGGACCTGGTGACATCTGGTCCTACCTTGGTCCTCACCCTGAACCTGTACTCTGGTCACCACTTTGGGAATCACCTGGACCGGTTGAAGCTGGTCCCAATCTTGGGCCTCACCCATTCCTGTTGACTTTGTTTTCCCCACCTGGACCTGATTGCTGTGGACTTCCTTCTTGGCCTCACTGGAACTGGTGAGTCTGATCCTATCTGCGCGTCACACAGACTGGTGCTCTGGTCTCACTCAATGGCATCATTGTACCTGGTGACATCCTTTCACACCTGCCTCTCCCCGGACATGATGACTCTGGCAACCTCTCTTGGCCTCACCCTGTCCTGGTGACTCTGGTCCCCCACTAGAATGTCACCTGGACCAGGTGATTCTGGTACCCCCTCTAGACCTCAACCAGATCTGGTGACTCTGGTTCCTCAACGGGCCTCACTGGAACCTAGTGAATATGCTCCATCCATGGCCTCATTTGGACCGGTTGACTAAGGTTTTCCTACCTGGGATCATCGGGACATGGTGTTCCACTGAATGGGCTGCAGTTGGCCTGACCTTGACTGTAACTCTGGTCCCTACTGTGCCATCATCGCGGAACACGGTTCCTCTGCCATGGCCTTCAGATTGGCCTCACCTGGACCTGGTGAGTGGGGTTGCCACCCCTGGGTCTCCCACATAACCTGGTGACACAAGTCCCCACGTGGGCCTCACCTGGACTGGTGAATCTGGTCCGTACCTGGTCCTCTCCGAGACCGGGTACGCAGGTCCCACTGTACCTCACCTGGACCTGGTGAACCTGGTCTCCATTTGGCCTCCTACGAAATCCTGGTGACTTGTTCCCCACCTGGACCTGAATTGCTGTGACCTTTCTAGCCTCAGCTGGAACTGGTGACTCTGATCCTATCTCTGTGCGCGTCACCCAGAGTGGTGACTCTGGTCCGCCCTGGCATTGATTGTACCTGGTGACTTCTGTTCCACACCTGAGCTCACCTGGACATGATGACTCTGATCCTCTCTGGGCCTCAACCCACCCTGACCTGGTGACTCTGGTCCCCAATGATGTCACGTTTGACTCAGGTGAAATCTGGTACCACTCTAGTCCTCACCAGATCTGGTGACGTTGTCTCAATGCCTCACCTGGACCTAGTGAATAATGCTCCATGTGGGCCTCATTTGGACCCTGGTGACTCTGTCCCTACCTGGGCTCAGCGGGACATGTTTCCACTGCATGGCCTGCAGGTTGGCCTCCCCCTGGCCCTGGTTGCGTGTGGTTGCCACCTGCACCTCACGTGGACCTGGGATTCGTCTGCACCTGAGATTACCCTGGTCTGGTGACTATGTCCCCAACTGGGCGTCACCTGGATTTGGGGGACTCCGGTCCCATCTGGGCCCACCTGGCCCTGTTTGGACCATGGTCCTCAAGAGGGAACAATTGGAGGGACGTGCGGGACTGTGTTCCACAACTGGACCTCACCTGGACCAAGTGACCTTGGTCCCCCTCTGGGTCCAGCCGTGCCCAGTGACATGAACCCACTTTGGCCGACTTGGACCTTCTGCCCCTGGTTGCCACCCCATGCCGCCTACCTCGAACTGTTGACTCTGCTCTATCAGGACCTCTCCTGTACCTGGTGATCCTGGTCCCGACCGGGGCTTTCACTTGACTGGTGTCCTCTTGTCACCACCGTGGACTCACATGGAACCTGGTTACCTGTGTTCTAACACATGGGCCCCAAGTAGAACCCTGGTGACCATGGTTTCCCAAGCCGTCCTCAAAAAAAAGTACCGTTCCTCTGATACCCATCGGGGCTCACGTGTACCTGGTAACGCTGGAACTCTGTCCTCACCTGGCTGCCACTGGACCCTAGGACTCGTCCCCACCTGTAGTCAACCTGGATCTTGTAACGTCTGGTCCCCACCTGGACCTCACCTCGATCTGGTTGACTCTGGTCCTCATTTTGGCCTCACCTGGCCTGGTGTCTCTCGTTCCCCACTTTGACCTAACTCAGAACTGCTGAATCTTGCCCCATCTACTAGGCCGCACCCAAACCTGGTGGACCATTTGTCTCCAGCTCAGGCCTCAATTCGACATGATGAATCTGGTCCTCACTTGGGCTCACATGGACTGGGACTCAGCTGGATAGAGTGGCTCTGTTCCCACAAGGGGCTCACTTATACTGCTGACTGTGGTCTTATCTATGGCTCATCCATTACCTAGTGAATCTGTTCCCCATCCTTGGCCGCATGTCCCTATGACTCTGGTCCCCTACCCCAGCTCATGGGATCTGGATACTCTATTCCACACCTGGGCTCTCACTTGCCAAGAACTCTGGTCCCCATTCTGGGCCTCAACTAAACTGGTTACTCTGGTTCCCCCTCTGTCCCTCACCCTTAACCTGTGACTCTGGTCACCCTTGGGTTTTCACTTGGGCCTGGTGATCTGGTCTTAGTGTCCTCACCTGGATCTGGTGACTGGTCGCACACCTTGTCCTCACCGGTCTTGGTGAATCCTTTTGCCACACCTGCGCTCACCTACCTTTGACTGTGGTCCCCGTGACCTCACCTGGGATCTGGTGGCTCTGTTCCCATATGGGGCTCTCCTGGACTGGTTCCCTGTTGGTCTCCTCTGGCCCACCGGGAAAACACAATGTACTTTGATACTATTTGTGCCTCTCCTGGACCTGCTGACTCTGTCCCTTACCTGCGCCTCATTGGGACCCTGGTACTCCTCTTATATGACTAGGCTCACCTTGACCTGGTTACTGGTTTTCCACCTGCGCCCTCACACCTGGACGAGTGACTGGTTCCCAGGACCTCACCTTGACGTGGTGACACAGGTCCTCATATGGTCTCATGGGTCCCTGGTATCCTCAGTTTCCACATCGGGGCCTCACCTGGACCTATTGATTCTCGTCCCGACTCTGATCTCTCCGCGACGTGTGACTCTGGTCCCCACCTGGATATCACCAGAAACCGGTGACCTGGTCCCCCTATGGTTTCAACCCGGAGCTGGGGACACTGGTCCTCAACTGGTCCTCGAAAGGACTGGTGATTGCTCGCCTCTTAGGCCTCTTCTGGACCTTGGACTCTTTCCCACCGCAATCATGGGAACATGTTACTCTGTTCCCCCCTGGGCCTCACCTGGACATGATAACTTTGCTCCGCACTTTTGGCCTCAACTGGTCCTGATGAACGGTCCCGCCCACCTAGGGCCTCAATCTGGACCTGTGACTTGTCTCCACCTGGGCCTTACCCTGGAACTGGTAACCTCGCGTTTCCCACCTGAACCACTCTGGACCTGGTGACCTTTGGTGTTCTTGTAGACTCACTTTACCTGGTGACTCCGGTCCCCACTTGTGCCCTTCACCTGGAGCTGGTTTATTCGGCCTGCAAGTTGGGCCTCACTGGACCTGGGTGAGTGGGGTTGCACTCCATACTGGTGACTCAGGTCCCCCGTGGAGCTTACTTGTCCTGGTGAATCTGGTTCCTTACCTGTCCTCTCCCAGACCCGGACTCTGGTCACCCCTGGGCCTCAACCTGACCTGGTGATCTGGTCCCCCATCTGGCCTCACCCAGGCCTGGTGACTTTTGTTCCGCCCTGGACCTGTTGCTGTTGACTTCTTCTTTTGCTCACCTGGAACTGGTGACTCTGATCCTATCTTGGCCCGTCACCCAGATCTGGTCCCATCTGGTCTCACCTGTGTACCATTGGTACCTGGTGACTTCTTTTCACCAATGAGCCTCACCTTGACAATGATGACACTGGAACATCCCTTGTCCTCACCCTGACCTGGTGACACTGGTCCCATCTGGATGTCACCTGTCCAGTGAGTCTGATACCACCTATCCTCACAAGATCTGGTGACTCTGATCCTTAACTGGGCCTCACCGGTACCTAGTGAATATGCTCCCCACCTGCCACTCATCTGGACCTAGTGTCTCTGTTTTCTACCTGGGCATCATCGCACATGCTTACTCTATTCGCCCACTAGACTGACCGGATCCTGGTAACTCTGTCCTGACTTTGACCTCTTCTGTTACCAGGTGACTCTGGCTCCACCTTGGGCCTCACCTGTAACTGTGCTCTGATACTAAAGCAGGCCTCACCTGACCTGGTGACTGTGGTTTCCATCGTACCTTCACCTGGACCTCATGTCTCTGGTCCAACCTGGCCTTACCAGGACCTGATGTCTCTGTACCCCACCAGTGTAACATCAGATATGGTTCAAACACTGTTCACTAACAGTGACCCAGCCGGACCTTTAACTCTGGTCTTCACCTGGGGTCACACTGGACATGGTGACACTGGTTTCCTCCCACTTGGGTCTCACCTGGACAGTGTGAGTCGGATCCCCCCACCTTGTCCTCCCCTGTACCTGGTGATCTCGTTCCCACATTGACATCATGTGACCTGGTCTGCAGTGTTTTAGCTTCTCATGTATCTCTTGACTCTGGTCCCCACCAGCGGCCTGACGGGGGACTCTGGTGAGTGTTGTTGCCACTTGCACTCACCTTGACCTGGTGATTTCTGGTCTTCACGTCGAGACTACCCTGGATCTGGTGACTGGGGTCCCCACTGGTCTTCACCTGGATTTGGGGACTCCGGTCCCCATCTGGCCTCACCTTGCCCTTTGGACCATGGTCCTCAACGCGCAAAATTTGGACCCGGTGACTGTGTTTCCACAACTGGACCTCACCTGGACGCAGGTGGACTGTGGTCACCTTCTTAGTCTCACGTGCACTCATACTGTGAACCACTTTGGCTGACTTGGACCTGCTGACCCTGGTTGCCACCTGCACATACCCTCGCGAACTGTTCTCTTGTCTTTTTCAAGGGCCTATCCTGTAACCTGGTGATCCTGCTCCCCACATGGGGCCTCACCGAACGTGGTGACTATTGTACCGCACCATGGACGCCTGGACCTGGTTACTGTGTTCCTTTCCATACCTGGGATCAAGTGACCTGTTGACCATGGTCCACAAGCCGGCCTCACATGGACCTGTTGATTCTGTATCCCCACCGGGGCTCACTCTACCTGGAATCTCTGGTCCTCCCTTGGCCTCATCTGACCTAGTGACTCTGGTCCCCACCTAGGCTTCACCTGGATCCTGGTGACTCTGGTCCCCACCTGGCTTTCATCTGGATCTCGAGACTCTGGTCCCATCGGTACCTCTCCTGGACTTGGCTCTCTTTCCAACATGGACCTCACTGGATCTGGTGACTCTGGTCCTTAGTTTTGGCCCAACATTGACCCTGGTTTCTCGTCCCCACTTTTTTGACTCACATCGAACTGCTGAATCTTGCCCCACCTAGGCCGCACCCAGACCTGTGACTCTTGTCCCCTGCTATGCCTCATTCGACCTGTGAATCTGTTCCTGAACTGGGCCTCACATGTACCTGGGAGTCAGCTGGATAGATGTGGCTCTTGTTTCCCACAGGGGCTCACCAGATACTGTGACTGTTGTCTTATTCTAAGGCTCACAAGGACCTAGTGATTCTGTTCCCCATCTGGGCCTGCATGGCCCTAGTTGACTCTGGTCTCACCCAGGCATCATGTGGGACCTGGATACTCTATTTCCACACCCTGGGCCTCACTTGGAACATGGCCCCTCTGGTCCCTTCTGGCTCAAACTAAACTGCTTACTCTGGTTCCCCCTGGTCCTCTCTCTTACCTGTGCCTTCTGTCCCCTTCTTGGACTTTCAATGTCCCCTGTTGAATCTGGTCACTTAGCTGGTCCGCACCTGGGATCTATGACTGGTCGCCACCTGGGTCTCACCCTGGGCCTTGGTGAATCTGTTGCCACCTGCGCCTCACCTGGACCTAGTGATGGGGTCACACCTGGACCTCACCTTGATCTGGTGGCTCTGGTTTTCCCATATGGGGCTCTCCTGGACCTGGGTCTGTGGTCTCCATCTGCTCTGCTGGACCATGACGGTGATCCAGATTTGGGCGCTCCTTGACTCTTGACTCTGTCCTTACCCTGGGCACATTGGGCCCTGGATACGCTCTTATTTCTGGGGCCCTCACCTGCATGGTGACTGTGGTCCCACCCTGGGCCCTCACCTGCACGAGTTGACTGGTTCCCAAGGGACCTCACCTTGAACTGGTGGCTCGTCCTCATATGGGCATCATGGACTGGTTTTCTCAGTTCACAATCGGGGCCTCACATGGACCTATTATTCTTCGTCCCACTCGGTCCTCACCCTGAGTGGTGACTCTGGTCCCCCACCTGGATGTCACCAGAACCGGGTGTCTCTGCCCACCTCTGGGAGCAACCCCTAGCTGGGGACACTGGTCGTCAACTGAAGCCTCTCAACAGGACTGGTGAATCTACTCCTCACTTAGGCCTCATCTGGACCTTGTGACTCTTTTTCCCACTGGCATCAATGGATTGGTTTCGCTGTTCCCACCTGGGCCTCACTGAACATGATAACTTTGCTCCACACTTTGGCCTCAACTTGACCTGATGACTCTTGGTCCCCCAACTAGGCCTCCATCTGGACGTGTGACTGTGGCCCCACCAGGGTCCCCCTTGACCAGGGACTTTTCATTCCCCATGAAACCACACTGACCTGTACTGCGGTGTTCTTGTAACTCATCACAATTTACCTTGTGACTCCCGGTCCCACTAGGGCCTAACCAGATCTGTTGACTCTGGGCCTCCCGTGTGGCCTCACCTGGACTTGGTGAGTGGGGGTGCCCACCTGGGCCTCACCCCCAATACCTGGTGACTCAGTCCCCCACGTGTGCCTCTTGTACCTGGTGACCTGGTCCCTTACTGGTCTCTTTCCGACCCGGAACTCTGTCCCCCCCTGGTCCTCACCTGGACTGGTGAAACTGGGTCCCCATTTTTTGGCCTCACCCAGTCCTGGTTCTCCTTTGTTCCCCACCTGGACCTGATTGCTGTGGACTATTTCTCGGCCTCACCTTGGACTGGTGACTCTGATCCTATCTGGGCGCGTCACCCAGATCGGGTGACTCGGGTCCTAACCTGGGCAAATCTTGGTACCTGGTGCCTGTTGCCACACCTGAGCCTCACCTGGACATGATAACTCTGGAACCTCTTGGGCCTCACTCTCACATTTTGAACTGTGGTCCCAATTTGGATGTCACCTTGACCAGGTGATTCTGGTACCCCGCTTGGGCCTCAACCAGATCTGGTGCCTCTAGTCCCACTGGTGCCTCACGGAAGTATTGAATATGCTCCATCTGGTCCGCTTTTGGACCTGGTTACTCTGGTTCCTACAAGGGCATCATCGTGACATGGTTCCACTGCCGGCCTACAAGTTTGGCCTCCCTGGACCTGGTGGTAATGTTTGCCACCTGGCTCACCCATACCTGGTGAACTCAGGTCCCCAGGGGCCTCTTGGACCTTGTGACTCTGGTCCCCAATCTGGGCCTCCCCCTGTCCTGGTGCTTTGTTCGGGCACACCTGGACCTGATTTCTGTTGACTCCTTCTTGGCCTCACCTGGAACTGGTGAACTCGATCTATCGCCTGCGCGTCACCCGACCTGTTGACTCTGGTCCTCAACTGGTAATTAGTGTACCGTGGACTCTGTCTCCACACTCAAGCCCTCAACTGGACATGATGACTCTGGAACCCCCTGGGCCTCACCGACATGTGACTCTGGTCACCCCTGGCTTCACTTGGGCCTGGTGATCTGGTTCCTTAGCTGTCCGTACCTGGATCTGGGTGACGGGATCGCCACCTGGCTCACCTGGACTTGGTGATCCTGTTGTCACCTGCGCCTCCATCACCTGGACCTTGTGACTGTGGCCGACATGGACCATCACCTGATCTGCTGGATCTGGTTCCCTATGGGCTTCACCTGGCCCTTTCCTGTGGTCTCCATCTGCCTCACCTTGAACACATGACTCTGAGTCATTTTGAGGGCCCTCCTGGACCTGTTGCCTCTGTCCTTACCTGGGGCATCATTTGGGACCCTGGATACTCTCTTATATACATGTGCCTCACCTTGACTGGATACTCTCTTATATACCTGGGCCGCACCTGGACCTGGTGACTGTGGTCCCACCTGGGCCTCACCTTGACGAGGTGTCCTGGTTCCCACGAGGACCCTCACCTGGACGTGGTGGACTGATGTCCTCATATGGGCCATCATGGGACCAGGTTTCTGGGTCCACATGGTTTCCTCCACCTGGACAGGGATTCTCGTTTCCCCTCTTGGCCTCACCCTGAATGTGACTCTGTCCCCACCTGGATATCACCAGAACCGGTGACTCTGGTCCCCCTCTTACTCACCCGGCGCTGGGGGAGCAACTGGTCCTCTACTGTGCCTCAACAGGACCGGTTTTAATCTACTCCTCACTTAGGACCTAGTCTGGACCTTGTGATTCTTTTCCCACCGGCACAATGGTTTATGGTTACTCTGTTCCCTTCCCCACCTGGGCCTCACTGGCCATGATAACTATGCTCCACACTTGGGGCCTCAACTTTCCTTGATGACTCTGTTCCCCCCACCTAGGCCACAATCTGGACCTATGACGTGTTCCCCCTGGGTCCCTCACCTGGACCTGGTGACTCTCGTTTTTCCCACATGACCACACCTGGGCCTGGTTACTGTGGTGTCTTGTAGACTCAATGTACCTGGTGACTCCGTTGCCCACTAGGCCCTCAAATGATCTGGTGGACTCGGGCCTGCGGATGCCTCACCTAGACCTGGTGATGGGGGTTGCCACCCCATAACTGGTGACTCAGGCCCCACGTGTGCCTCTTGGAACTGGTGAATCTGGTCCTTATCTGGTCTCTCCCAGACGTGGTACTCTGGTCACGACGCTGGTTACTTGGACCTGGTGAATCTGGTCCCATGTGGGACTCACCCAGTCCTGATGACTTTGTTCCCTCCCCCCCTGGCCTGATTGCTGTGGACTCTTTCCTGCCTCACCTGGAAATGGTGACTCGGATCTTATCTGGCCGCGTCACCCAGAATCTGGTCACTTTTGGTCCTCACCTGTGGACATTTGACCTGGAGACTCTGTTCCACACCAGAGCGCCCCTCGACATTATGATCTGGAACCTCTCTGGGCCGCACTCTGACCTGGTGGCTCCTGGTCCTCAGTTTGGTGGCCTCACCTAGACCTTGTGCTTTCCGTCCCCACCTGACCTAACTGCAGAACTGCTGATTTT
Organism: Canis lupus familiaris; assembly: GCF_011100685.1. Classification (NCBI taxonomy): domain Eukaryota; kingdom Metazoa; phylum Chordata; class Mammalia; order Carnivora; family Canidae; genus Canis; species Canis lupus. Next base: position 223,875 of record NW_023330408.1, read on the forward strand.
GCCCCCAATATGCCTCCCCCGACCTGTGACTCTTCTCCTCACATGCCCTCAATTCGAGTCCTGATGAATCTGGTCCCACGTGGGGCCTCAACCTGGACCTGGGCTCAGCGGATAGATGGCTGTTTCCCCAAAAGGCTCACTGACACGGCTGACTGTGCTCTTATTCTTTGCCTCACCAAGGAACTAGTGATTCTGTTTCCCATCTGGGCCTTCATGGCCCTATTGACCCTGGTCCCTCACCCAGGCATCATTGTGGACCTGGATACTCTATTCCACACCTGGGCCTCACTTTGACCAGGGACCTCTGGTCCCATTCTGGGCCTCAAATTAAACGGTTACTCTGGTTCCCCCTCGGGCCTCACCCTTACCTGGTGATTCTGTTCACCACGGGGGCTTCATTTAGGCCTGGTGAATCTGGTCTTTTACAGGTTCAACCCTGGATCTGGTGACTGGTCGCCACTTTGGGCCTCACCGGATGGTGAATCCTGTTTTGCACCGTGCTCACCTGGACCTTGTACTGTGGTCCATCTGGTCTCACCAGGACCTGGGGTCTCTATACCCACCTGGGTCGCATCAGAATAGGGTTACAACACTGTCATTAACACTGACCCAGCCGGACCTATTTAACTCTGGTCTTCACCTGTCCCACCTGGACATGGTGCCTCCTTCCCACCTGGGTCCTCACCTGGAATTGTGATTCAGATCCCCCCTTGTCCTAACACCTGTAACTTTTGATTTCCCCCCTCAATTCCCAACATGGACTCATGTGGACCTGGTGGCTTTAGTTGTCTATTTGTCATGTACCTCGTTACTCTGGACCCCACCAGGTGCCTCAACCGGACCTGGTGAGTGTGGTTGCACCTGCAACTCACCTTGACCTGGTCATTCTGGTCTGGACCTGAGACTACCCCGGATCTGGTACCTGTGGTCCCCACCTGGGCTCACCTGGATTTGGGGACTCCGGTCCCCACACTGGGCTCACCTGGCCCTGTTGACCATGGTCCTCAACTAATGGGCAAAATTGGGACAACGGTGACTGTGTCCACAACCTGGACCTCATCTGGACCACGGACTCTTCGGGTGTCCCCTCTGGGTCTCACCATGCCCTAGTTACTGTGAAACCCCATTTGGCCCTGACTTGGACCTTCTGACCCCTGGTTTGAAACCTGCACCTGACCCTCGAACTGTTGATCTGGTTCTTCTGACTCTGATCCATATTTGGGGCTCTCCTGGACCTGTTGACTCTGGTCCTCACCTGGGCATCTTTGTACTTGGTGACTCTGTTTCCACACCTGACCTCACCTGGACATGATGACTCTGGAACCTCTCTGGGCCCACCCTAACCTGGTGACTCTGGACCCATCTGGATGTCACCTGGACCAGGTGATTCTGGTACCCCTCCTCTAGGCACAACCAGGTCTGGTGACTCTGGTCCTCAACTGGGCCTCACCTGGACAGATTGGATATGCACCATCTGGACCTCATTTGGACCTGGTGACTCTCTCACTACCTGGGCACCATCGGGACATCGTTCCACTGCATGGCCTTAAGGTTGGCTGCACCTGGACCTGGTAACGTGGTTCTCCCTGGGCATCATCGGGACGTGGTTACTCTATTCCCAGTGGGACTGACCTGATCGTGGTATCTGTCCTGACTTTGGCTTCTTCTGTGCCATGTGATCTGGCTCCCCCTGGACCTCACCTGTAAGTGGTGACTCTGATCCTAAGCATGGCCTCACCTGACCTGGTGACTGTGGTTTCATCGGTACCCCTCACCTGGTCCTCATGTCTCTGTCCCAACTGGGACTCTGCAGGACCTTGTATCTGGTACCCACCTGAGTAGCAATCAGGATATGGTTACACTGTCCACTAACAGTGACCCGGCCGACCTATTAACTCTCGTCCTCACCTGGTCCACACTTGGGCATGGTGACCTGTTCCACCTGGGTCTCACCTGGACATGGTGAGTCGGATCCCCACCTGGTCCTCACCTGTACTGGTGATTCTCGTTCCCACATGGACATCATGGGGACCTGGTGGCTACAGTGTTTCTAGCTTCTCATGTACCTCGTGACTCTGGTCCCCACCAGGGCCTCACCGGGACCTTGTGAGTGTGGTTGCCACCTGCACCTCACCTGGACCTGGCGATTCTGGTCTGCATCTGAGACTACCCTGGATCTGGTGACTGTGGTCCCCACTGGGCTTCACCTGGATTTGGGGACTCCGGTACCCATCTGGGCATCAGTTGCCCCTGTTGACCATGGTCCTCAACTGGGCAAAATTGGGACCCGGTGGCTGTGTTCCACAACTGAACCTCACCTGGACCAGGTGACTCTGTTCCCCCTCTGGGTGTCACCGTGCCCTAGTGACTGTGAAACCCACTTTGGCCTGACTTGGACGTGCTGACCCAGGTTGCCTGCGCGTGACCTCGAACTGTTGACTCTGGTTCTTTCAAGAGCCTCCCCTGTACCTGGTGATTTTGGTCACCACCTGGGCCTCACGTGGACGTGGTGACTCTTGTCACCACCGAGGACTCACCTGGACATGATTACTGTGTTCCACACCTGGGCCTCAGGAGACCTGTTGTCCATGGTCCCGAAGTCGGCCTCACGTGGACCTGTGTCCTCTGATCCCCACCGGGGCCTCACGTCTACATGGTAACTCTGGTCCTCCCCTGGGCTTCACTGGACCTAGAGACTCTGATCCCCACCTGGACTTCACCTGGAACTGGTGACTCTGGTCCCCACCTGGACCTCTCCTGGACCTGGTGACTCTCTTCCAACATGGACTCACCTGTATCTGGTGACTCTGGTCCTCAGTTTGGCCTCACCTGGACCTGGTGTCTCTCGTCCCACTTTGACCTAACTCAGAACTGCTGAATCTTTCCCGACCTAGGCCGCACCCAGACCTGGTGACTTTTCTCCCCAGCTATACCTCAATTCGACCTGATGCATCTGGTCCTGACGTGGGGCTCACATGGACCTGGGACTCAGCTGGATAGAGTGGCTCTGGTTCCCACAAGGGTAACACCTGATACTGGTGATTGTGGTCTTATTCTATGCCTCACCAGGACCTAGTGATTCTGTTCGCCATCTGGCATGCATGCCCCTAGTGACTCTGGTCCTCACCCAGGCATCATTTGGACCTGGATACTCTATTCCACATCTGGGCCTCACTTTGACCAGGGACCTCTGGTCTAATTCTGGGCCTCAAACTAAACTGGTTACTCTGGTTCCCCCTCTGGGGCCTCACCCTTACTTGGGTGACTCTGGTCTCCCCTTGGGCTTCACTTGGGCCTGGTGAATCTGGTCCTTAGCTGGTCGCCACCTGGGCCACACCTGGACCTTTTGACTGTGGTCCCACCTGCACCTCACCTGGATATGGCGGCTCTGTTTCGCATAAGGGGCACACCTGGACCTGGTTCCTGTGGTCTCCATCGGGCCTCACCTGGAACACAATGACTCTGATCCATATTTGGGCCTCTCCTGGACCTGTTTGAATCTGGTCCTTACCGGGGCATCATTGGGACCTGGATACTCTCTATATACCTGGGCCTCACCTGGACCTGGTGACTGTGGTCCCACAGGGCCTCACCTGGACGAGGTGACTGGTTCCCACGGGGACCTCACCCTGGCCCTGGAGACTCAGGTCCTCATATGGCATCATGGACCAGGGTTCTCAGTTCCACATCGGGTCTCATCTGGAGCTAGTGGATTCTCGTCCCACTCTGGGCCTCACCCTGACGTGGTGACTCTGGTCCCCACCTGGATATCACCAGAACCGGGTTGACACTGGTCCCACTCTGGGACTCACCCGGAGCTGGGGACACTGGTCCTCAACTGGGCCTCAACAGGACCTGGTGAATCTACTCCTCACTTAGGCCTCTTCTGGACATTGTGACTCTGTTCCCACCTGGCATCTTTCGGACATTGTAACTCTGTTCCCCACCTGGGCCTCACATGGACATGATAACTTTGCTCCACACTTTGGCTCAACTGGTCCTGATGACTCTGGTCCCCCGACCTAGGCCTCAATCTGGACCTGATGACTGTAGTCCCCACCTGGGTCTCACCTGGACCTGATGACTCTCGTTCCCACATGAACCACACCTGGATCTGGTGACTGTGTTGTTCTTGTAGAATCACTTTTAACTGGTGACTCCAGTCCCCACTAGGGCCTCACGTGGATCGGGTGACTTGACCTGCAGGTTGTCCTCACATGGACCTGGTTAGTGGGGATGCCACTTGGGCCTCACCCATACCTGGTGACTCAGGTCTCCACGTGGGCCTCTTGGACCTGGTGAATCTGGTCCTTACCTGGTCCTCACCCGGAATTGGTAAGTCTGGTCACCACCTGGGAATCACGTGGACCTGGTGAATCTGGTCCCCATCTGGGCCTCACCGAGTCCTGGTGACTTTGTTCCCCACCTGGACCTGATTGCTGTGGACACTTTTTGACCTCACCTGGAACTGGTGACTCTGATCCTAAGTGGTCCTCACCTGATCTGGGTGACTCCTTTCCTCACCTGTGGACCATTATGACCTGGATACTCTGTTCCACACCTGAGCGTCACCTGGACATGATGACTCTGGAACCTCGCTGGGCCTCAGTATGACATGGTGACTCTAGTCACCATCTGGAAGTCACCTAGACCAGGTGAATCTGGTACCACTCTTGGCCTCAACTTGACCCTGGTGACTCTGGTCCTCAACTGGGCCTCACCGGGACCTAGTGAACATGCTCCCCACTTGTGCTTCATCTGGACCTGGTGACTCTGGTTCTACCTGGGCATCATCGGGACATGGTTACTCTATTCCCCCCTGGGACTGACATGATCCTGGTAACTCTGGTCCTGACTTTGGCCTTTTCTGTACCAGGTGACTCTGGCTCAACCTGGGCCTCACCTGTAACTGGTGACTCTGATCCTAAGCATGGCCTCACCTGACCTGGTGACTGTGGTTTCCATCGACCTCATCTGGACCTCAAGTCTCTGGTCCCTCCTGGGCCTCACCAGGACATGGTGTCTCTTGTATCCACCTGGGTAGCTTCAGGATATGGTTACACAGTTCACTAACAGTGAACCAGCCGGACCTATTAACTCTGGTCTTCACCTGGGCCCACACCTGGTCATGGTGACACTGGTTCCCACCTGGGTCTCAACTGGAGAGGGTGAGTCGGATCCCCACCGGGTCCTCAACCCTAAAATTGGTGATTCTCGTTCCCACATGGACATCATGTGGACCTGGTGGCTGCAGTGTTTCTAGCTTTCATGTTCCTCGTGACTCTGGTCCCCACCAGGACCTCACCGGGACCTGGTGAGTGTGGTTGCCACCTGCACCTCACCTGGACCTGGTGATTCTGGTCTGCACCTGAGACTACCCCTGGATCTGGTGACTGTGGTCCCCACCTGGGCTTCACCTGGATCTGGTGACTCTGGTCCCCACCTGGGCTTCACCTGGATTTGGGGACTCTGGTCCCCATCTCGGGTCTCACCTGGCCCTGTTGACCATGGTCCTCAACTGGGCAAAATTGGGACCCGGTGACTGTGTTCCATAACTGGACCTCACCTGGACCAGGTGACTCTGGTCCCCCTCTGGGTCTCACCGTGCCCTAGTGAGTGTGAACCCCACTTTGGCCTGACTTGGACCTGCTGACCCTGGTTGCCACCTGCGCCTGACCTCGAACTGTTGACTCTGGTTCTCTCAAGGGCCTCCCCTGTACCTGGTGATCCTGGTCCCCAATTGGGCCTCAACTGGACGTGGTGACTCTTGTCACCACTGGGGACTCACCTGGACATGATTACTGTGTTCCACACCTGGGCCTCAAGTACAACCTCTTGACCATGGTCCCAAGCCGTCCTCACGTGGAACCGTTTGGCTCTGATTCCCGCCGGGGGCTCACGTGTATCTGGTAACTCTGATCCTCACCTCGGTCTCATCTGGACCTAGTGACTCTGGTAGCCACCTGGACTTCACCTGTATCTGGTGACTCTGGTCCCCACCTGGACCTCTCCTGGACCTGGTGACTCTCTTTCCAACATGGACCTCACCTGGATCTGGTGCCTCTGGTCCTCAGTTTGGCCTCACCTTGTCCTGGTGTCTCTCGTCCCCAATTTGACCTAACTCAGAACTGCTGAATCTTGCCCCACCTAGGCCGCACCCAGACCTGGTGACTCTTGTCCCCAGCTATGCCTCAATTCGACCTGATGAATCTGGTCCTCACGTGGTCCTCACTGGACCTGGGACTCACCTGGATAGAGTGGCTCTGGTTCCCACAAGGGGCTCACCTGATACTGCTGACTGTGGTCTTATCTATGCCTCACCAGGACCTAGTGATTCTGTGCCCCATCTGGGCCTGCATGCCTTAGTGACTCTGGTCCTCACCCAGGCATCATTGGGACCTGGAAACTATATTCCACACCTGGGCCTCACTTAACAGGGACCTCTGGTCCCATTCTGGGCCTCAAACTAAACTGGATACTGTGGTTCCCCCTCTGTGACTCACCCTTACCTGGTGACTCTGGTCACAATTTGGGGCATCACTTCGGCCTGGTGAATCTGGTCCTTAGCTGGTCCGCACCTGGTTCTGGTGACTGGTCGCCACCTGGGCCTCACCTGGACTTGGTGAATCCTGTTGCCACCTGCGCCTCACCTGGACCTTGTGACTCTGGTCTCACCTGGATCTCACCTGGATCTGGTGGCTCTAGTTCCCATATGGGGCTCTCCTGGACCTGGTTCCTGTGGTCTCCATCTGGCCTCACCTGGAACACAATGACTCTGATCCATATTTGGGCCTCTCCTGGACCTGTTGCCTCTGGTCCTTACCTGGGCATCATTGGGACCTGGATACTCTCTATATACCTGGGCCTCACCTGGACCTGGTGACTGTGGTCACACCTGGGCCTCACCCTGGACGAGGTGACTGGTTCCCACAGGGACCTCACCTGGACCTGGTGACTCAGGGCCTCATATGGGCATCATGGGACCAGGGTTCTCAGTTCCACATCGGGGTCTCATCTGGACCTAGTTATTCTCGTCCCACTCTGGGCCTCACCCTGACGTGGTGACTCTGGTCCCCACCTGGATATCACCAGAACCGGGTGACACTGGTCCCCCTCTGGGACTCTCCCGGAGCTGGGGACACTGGTCCTAAGGTGGGCCTCAACAGGACCTGGTGAATCTACTCCTCACTAAGGCCTCGTCTGGACCTTGTGACTCTTTTCCCACCTGGCATCAACGGGACATGGTTACTCTTCCCCACCTGGGCATCATATGGACATGATAACTTTGCTCCACACTTTGGCCTCAAGTGGTCCTGATGACTCTGGTCCCCCCACCTAGGCCTCAATCTGGACCTGGTGACTGTGTTCCCCACCTGGGTCTCACCTGGACCTGGTGACTCTCGTTCCCACATGAACAACACCAGGTCCTGGTGACTGTGTTGTTCTTGTAGAATCACTTTTAACTGGTGACTCCAGTCCCCACTAGGGCCTCACGTGAATCGGGTGACTTTGCCTGCAGGTTGGCCTCACATGGACCTGGTTAGTGAGGATGCCACTTGGGCCTCACCCATACTTGGTGACTCAGGTCTCCACGTGGGCCTCACTTGGACCTGGTGAATCTGGTCCTTACCTGGTCCTCACCCGGAACTGGTAACTCTGGTCACCACTTGGGAATCACCTGGACCTGGTGAATCTGGTCCCAATCTGGGCCTCACCCAGTCCTGTTGACTTTGTTCCCCACCTGGAACTGATTGCTGTGGACTCCTTCTTGGCCTCACCTGGAACTGGTGAGTCTGATCCTATCTGCGCGTCACCCAGACCTGGTGACTCTGGTCCTCACCATGGCATCATTGGTACATGGTGACTCTGTTCCACACCTAGCCTCACCTGGACATGATGACTCTGCAACCTCTCTTGGCCTCACCCTGTCCTGGTGACTCTGGTCCCCACTAGATGTCACCTGGACCAGGTGATTCTGGTACCCCTCTAGACCTCAACCAGATCTGGTGACTCTGGTCCTCAACAGGGCCTCACCTGGACCTAGTGAATATGCTCCATCATGGCCTCATTTGGACCTGGTGACTATGTTCGTACCTGAGCATCATCGGGACATGGTTCCACTGAATGGGCTGCAGGTTGGCCTGACCTGGACCTGGTAACTCTGGTCCCTACCTGTGCATCATCGGAACACGGTTCCTCTGCATGGCCTGCAGATTGGCCTCACCTGGACCTGGTGAGTGGGGTTGCCACCTGGGTCTCACACATACCTGGTGACACAAGTCCCCACGTGGGCCTCACTGGACATGGTGAATCTGGTCCTTACCTGGTCCTCTCCGAGACCCGGGGACGCAGGTCCCCAACTGGACCTCACCTGGACCTGGTGAATCTGGTCCCCATCTTGGCCTCACGAAATCCTGGTGACTTTGTTCCCCACCTGGAACTGATTGCTGTGGACTCTTTCTTAGCCTCAGCTGGAACTGGTGACTCTGATCCTATCTGCGCGTCACCCAGAGTGGTGACTCTGGTCCTCACCTGGGCATGATTGGTACCTGGTGACTCTGTTCCACACCTGAGCCTCACCTGGACATGATGACTCTGGATCCTCTCTGGGCCTCACCCTGACCTGGTGACTCTGGTCCCCAACTGGATGTCACTTTGACCAGGTGAATCTGGTACCACTCTAGTCCTCAACCAGATCTGGTGACTTTGGTCCTCAACTGGGCCTCACCTGGACCTAGTGAATATGCTCCATGTGGGCCTCATTTGGACCTGGTGACTCTGGTCCCTACCTGGGCATCATCGGGACATGTTTCCACTGCATGGCCTGCAGGTTGGCCTCCCCTGGACCTGGTGTGTGTGGTTGCCACCTGCACCTCACGTGGACCTGGTGATTCTGGTCTGCACCTGAGATTACCCTGGATCTGGTGACTATGGTCCCCAACTGGGCTTCACCTGGATTTGGGGACTCCGGTGCCCATCTGGGCCTCACCTGGCCCTGTTGACCATGGTCCTCAAGTGGGAAAAATTGGGACGCGGTGACTGTGTTCCACAACTGGACCTCACCTGGACCAAGTGACTCTGGTCCCCCACTGGGTCTCACCGTGCCCTAGTGACTGTGAAGCCCTTTTGGCCTGACTTGGACCTGCTGCCCCTGGTTGCCACATGCGCCTGACCTCGAACTGTTGACTCTGCTCTATTCAAGGACCTCTCCTGTACCTGGTGATCCTGGTCACCACCTGGGCTTCACCTTGACGTGGTGTCTCTTTTCACCACCGTGGACTCACCTGGACCTGGTTACTGTGTTCTACACCTGGGCCCCAAGTAGACCTGTTGACCATGGTTCCCAAGCCGTCCTCAAAAGTACCTGTTGCCTCTGATACCCATCGGGGCCTCACGTGTACCTGGTAACTCTGGTCCTCACCTGGGCTGCAACTGGACCTAGTGACTCTGGTCCCCACCTGTACGTCACCTGGATCTTGTAACTCTGGTCCCCACCTGGACCTCACCTCGATCTGGTGACTCTGGTCCTCAGTTTGGCCTCACCTGGACCTGGTGTCTCTCGTCCCCACTTTGACCTAACTCAGAACTGCTGAATCTTGCCCCATCTAGGCCGCACCCAAACCTGGTGACACTTGTCTCCAGCTATGCCTCAATTCGACATGATGAATCTGGTCCTCACGTGGGACTCACATGGACCTGGGACTCAGCTGGATAGAGTGGCTCTGGTTCCCACAAGGGGCTCACCTGATACTGCTGACTGTGGTCTTATCTATGGCTCACCAGGACCTAGTGAATCTGTTCCCCATCTGGGCCTGCATGGCCCTAGTGACTCTGGTCCTAACCCAGGCATCATGGGATCTGGATACTCTATTCCACACCTGGGCCTCACTTTGACCAAGGAACTCTGGTCCCATTCTGGGCCTCAAACTAAACTGGTTACTCTGGTTCCCCCTCTGGCCCTCACCCTTACCTGGTGACTCTGGTCACCCCTTGGGTTTCACTTGGGCCTGGTGAATCTGGTACTTAGCTGTTCCTCACCTGGATCTGGTGACTGGTCGCCACCTGGGCCTCCCCTGGTCTTGGTGAATCCTTTTGCCACCTGCGCCTCACCCAGACCTTTTGACTGTGGTCCCACGTGGACCTCACCTGGATCTGGTGGCTCTGGTTCCCATATGGGGCTCTCCTGGACCTGGTTCCTGTGGTCTCCATCTGGCCTCACCTGGAACACAATGACTCTGATACATATTTGTGCCTCTCCTGGACCTGCTGACTCTGGTCCTTACCTGGGCATCATTGGGACCTGGGTACTCTCTTATATGACTAGGCCTCACCTGGACCTGGTGACTGTGGTCCCACCTGGGCCTCACCTGGACGAGGTGACTGGTTCCCACAGGGACCTCACCTGGACGTGGTGACACAGGTCCTCATATGGTCATCATGGGTCCTGGTATCTCAGTTCCACATCGGGGCCTCACCTGGACCTAGTGATTCTCGTCCGACTCTGGATCTCTCCCTGACGTGCTGACTCTGGTCCCCACCTGGATATCACCAGAACCGGGTGACGCTGGTCCCCCTATGGGTTTCACCCGGAGATGGGGACACTGGTCCTCAACTGGTCCTCGAAAGGACCTGGTGATTCTACTCCTGACTTAGGCCTCTTCTGGACCTTGTGACTCTTTCCCACCTGGCATCAATGGGACATGGTTACTCTGTTCCCCACCTGGGCCTCACCTGGACATGATAACTTTGCTCCGCACTTTGGCCTCAACTGGTCCTGATGAATCTGGTCCCCCCACCTAGGCCTCAATCTGGACCTGGTGACTTGTCTCCACCTGGGCCTTACCTGGACCTGGTGACTCTCGTTCCCACATGAACCACATCTGGACCTGGTGACTGTGGTGTTCCTGTAGACTCACATTTACCTGGTGACTCCGGTCCCCACTTGGGCCTCACCTGGATCTGGTTATTCTGGCCTGCAGGTTGGCCTCACTGGACCTGGTGAGTGGGGTTGCCACTCCATACCTGGTGACTCAGGTCCCCACGTGGGCTTCTTGGACCTGGTGAATCTGGTCCTTACCTGGTCCTCTCCCAGACCCGGGGACTCTGGTCACCACCTGGGCCTCACCTGGACCTGGTGAATCTGGTCCCCATCTGGGCCTCACCCAGGCCTGGTGACTTTGTTCCGCACCTGGACCTGATTGCTGTGGACTCCTTCTTGGCCTCACCTGGAACTGGTGACTCTGATCCTATCTGCCCGTCACCCAGATCTGGTCACTCTGGTCCTCACCTGTGGACCATTGGTACCTGGTGACTCTGTTCCACACATGAGCCTCACCTGGACATGATGACACTGGAACATCCCTTGTCCTCACCCTGACCTGGTGACACTGGTCCCCATCTGGATGTCACCTGGTCCAGGTGATTCTGGTACCACTCTAGGCCTCAACAAGATCTGGTGACTCTGATCCTTAACTGGGCCTCACCGGGACCTAGTGAATATGCTCCCCACCTGCCAATCATCTGGACCTAGTGTCTCTGTTTCTACTTGGGCATCATCGCACATGCTTACTCTATTCCCCACTAGGACTGACCTGATCCTGGTAACTCTGGTCCTGACTTTGACCTCTTCTGTACCAGGTGACTCTGGCTCCACCTGGGCCTCACCTGTAACTGGTGACTCTGATACTAAGCATGGCCTCACCTGACCTGGTGACTGTGGTTCCCATCGGGACCTCACCTGGACCTCATGTCTCTGGTCCCACCTGGGCCTCACCAGGACCTGATGTCTCTGGTACCCACCAGGGTAACATCAGGATATGGTTACACTGTTCACTAACAGTGACCCAGCCGGACCTATTAACTCTGGTCTTCACCTGGGTCACACCTGGACATTGTGACACTGGTTCCCACTTGGGTCTCACCTGGACAGGGTGAGTCGGATCCCCACCTTGTCCTCACCTGTAACTGGTGATTCTCGTTCCCACATGGACATCATGTGGACCTGGTGGCTGCAGTGTTTCTAGCTTCTCATGTATCTCGTGACTCTGGTCCCCACCAGGGCCTGACGGGGACCTGGTGAGTGTGGTTGCCACCTGCACCTCACCTGGACCTGGTGATTCTGGTCTTCACTCGAGACTACCCTGGATCTGGTGACTGTGGTCCCCACCTGGGCTTCACCTGGATTTGGGGACTCCGGTCCCCATCTGGGCCTCACCTGGCCCTGTTGACCATGGTCCTCAACTGCGCAAAATTTGGACCCGGTGACTGTGTTCCACAACTGGACCTCACCTGGACCAGGTGACTGTGGTCACCTTCTTGGTCTCACCGTGCACTCAGACTGTGAACCCCACTTTGGCCTGACTTGGACCTGCTGACCCTGGTTGCCACCTGCACATACCCTCGAACTGTTGACTCTTGTTCTTTCAAGGGCCTACCCTGTACCTGGTGATCCTGCTCCCCACATGGGCCTCACCTGAACGTGGTGACTATTGTCACCACCAGGGACTGACCTGGACCTGGTTACTGTGTTCCATACCTGGGACTCAAGTAGACCTGTTGACCATGGTCCCCAAGCCGGCCTCACATGGACCTGTTGATTCTGATCCCCACCGGGGCCTCACGTATACCTGGAATCTCTGGTCCTCACCTGGGCCTCATCTTGACCTAGTGACTCTGGTCCCCACTTGGGCTTCACCTGGATCTGGTGACTCTGGTCCCCACCTGAGCTTCATCTGGATCTCGAGACTCTGGTCCCCATCTGGACCTCTCCTGGACCTGGTGACTCTCTTTCCAAAATGGACCTCACCTGGATCTGGTGACTCTGGTCCTTAGTTTGGCCTCACATTGACCTGGTGTTCTCGTCCCCACTTTGACTAACTCAGAACTGCTGAATCTTGCCCCACCTAGGCCGCACCCAGACCTGGTGACTCTTGTCCCCAGCTATGCCTCAATTCGACCTGATGAATCTGTTCCTGACGTGGGCCTCACATGGACCTGGGAGTCAGCTGGATAGATTGGCTCTTGTTCCCACAAGGGGCTCACCAGATATTGGTGACTGTGGTCTTATTCTAGGCCTCACCAGGACCTAGTGATTCTGTTCCCCATCTGGGCCTGCATGGCCCTAGTGACTCTGGTCCTCACCCAGGCATCATTGGGACCTGGATACTCTATTCCACACCTGGGCCTCACTTGGAACAGGGACCTCTGGTCCCCTTCTGGGCCTCAAACTAAACTGCTTACTCTGGTTCCCCCTGGGCCTCTCTCTTACCTGGTGACTCTGGTCACCTCTTGGACTTCAATAGTCCTGGTGAATCTGGTCCTTAGCTGGTCCGCACCTGGATCTAGTGACTGGTCGCCACCTGGGTCTCACCTGGACTTGGTGAATCCTGTTGCCACCTGCGCCTCACCTGGACCTAGTGATGTGGTCACACCTGGACCTCACCTGGATCTGGTGGCTCTGGTTCCCATATGGGGCTCTCCTGGACCTGGGTCCTGTGGTCTCCATCTGGCTCTGCTGGAAAATGACTGTGATCCATATTTGGGCCGCTCCTGAACCTCTTGACTCTGGTCCTTACCTGGGCATCATTGGGACCTGGATACTCTCTTATATATCTGGGCCTCACCTGGACATGGTGACTGTGGTCCCACCTGGGCCTCACCTGCACGAGTTGACTGGTTCCCAAGGGACCTCACCTGGAACTGGTGGCTCAGGTCCTCATATGGGCATCATGGGACCTGGTTTCTCAGTTCCACATCGGGGCCTCACATGGACCTAGTGATTCTCGTCCCACTCTGGGCCTCACCCTGACGTGGTGACTCTGGTCCCCACCTGGATATCACCAGAACCGGGTGTCTCTAGTCCCCCTCTGGGACTCACCCAGAGCTGGGGACACTGGTCGTCAACTGAGCCTCAACAGGACCTGGTGAATCTACTCCTCACTTAGGCCTCATCTGGACCTTGTGACTCTTTTCCCACCTGGCATCAATGGGATATGGTTACACTGTTCCCCACCTGGGCCTCACCTGAACATGATAACTTTGCTCCACACTTTGGCCTCAACTGGACCTGATGACTCTGGTCCCCCCAACTAGGCCTCCATCTGGACGTGGTGACTGTGGTCCCCACCTGGGTCTCACCTGGACCAGGTGACTTTCATTCCCACATGAACCACACCTGGACCTGGTGACTGTGGTGTTCTTGTAGACTCACATTTACCTGGTGACTCCGGTCCCCACTAGGGCCTCACCTAGATCTGTTGACTCTGGCCTCCCGTTGGCCTCACCTGGACTTGGTGAGTGGGGTTGCCACCTGGGCCTCACCCATACCTGGTGACTCAGTCCCCACGTGTGCCTCTTGGACCTGGTGAATCTGGTCCTTACCTGGTCCTCTTCCAGACCCGGGAACTCTGGTCCCCACCTGGGCCTCACCTGGACCTGGTGAAACTGGTCCCCATTTTGGCCTCACCCAGTCCTGGTATCTTTGTTCCCCACCTGGACCTGATTGCTGTGGACTATTTCTCGGCCTCACCTGGAAATGGTGACTCTGATCCTATCTGCGCGTCACCCAGATCTGGTGACTCGGGTCCTAACCTGGACATCTTTGGTACCTGGTGACTCTGTTCCACACCTGAGCCTCACCTGGACATGATGACTCTGGAACCTCTCTGGGCCTCACTCTCACATTTTGACTGTGGTCCCAATTTGGATGTCACCTTGACCAGGTGATTCTGGTACCCCTCTTGGCCTCAACCAGATCTGGTGTCTCTAGTCCTCAACTGGGCCTCACATGGACGTAGTGAATATGCTCCATCTGGTCCTCATTTGGACCTGGTGACTCTGGTCCCTACCAGGGCATCATCGGGACATGGTTCCACTGCATGGCCTACAAGTTGGCCTCACCTGGACCTGGTGAGTATGTTTGCCACCTTGGCTTCACCCATACCTGGTGACTCAGGTCCCCACATGGGCCTCTTGGACCTTGTGAATCTGGTCCCCATCTGGGCCTCACCCTGTCCTGGTGACTTTGTTCCACACCTGGACCTGATTGCTGTGGACTCTTTCTTGGCCTCACCTGGAACTGGTGACTCTGATCCTATCTGCGCATCACCCAGACCTGGTGACTCTGGTCCTCAACTGGGAATTATTGGTACCTGGTGACTCTGTTCCACACCTCAGCCTCACCTGGACATGATGACTCTGGAACCCCTCTGGGCCTCACCCTGACCTGGTGACTCTGGTCACCCCTTGGGCTTCACTTGGGCCTGGTGGATCTGGTCCTTAGCTAGTCCGTACCTGGATCTGGTGACGGGTCGCCACCTGGGCCTCACCTGGACTTGGTGAATCCTGTTGTCACCTGCGCCTCACCTGGACCTTGTGACTGTGGTCCGACATGGACCTCACCTGGATCTGCTGGATCTGGTTCCCATATGGGGCTCACCTGGCCCTGTTCCTGTGGTCTCCATCTGGCCTCACCTGGAACACAATGACTCTGATCCATATTTGGGCCCCTCCTGGACCTGTTGACTCTGGTCCTTACCTGGGCATCATTGGGAACTGGATACTCTCTTATATACATGGGCCTCACCTTGACCTGGATACTCTCTTATATACCTGGGCCTCACCTGGACCTGGTGACTGTGGTCCCACCTGGGCCTCACCTGGACGAGGTGTCTGGTTCCCACAGGGACCTCACCTGGACGTGGTGACTGATGTCCTCATATGGGCATCATGGGACCAGGTTTCTGAGGTCCACATGGGGTCCTCACCTGGACCTAGTGATTCTCGTTCCCCTCTTGGCCTCACCCTGACGTGGTGACTCTGGTCCCCACCTGGATATCACCAGAACCGGGTGACTCTGGTCCCCCTCTGTGACTCACCCGGCGCTGGGGACACTGGTCCTCTACTGGGCCTCAACAGGACCTGTTGAATCTACTCCTCACTTAGGCCTCGTCTGGACCTTGTGATTCTTTTCCCAGCTGGCATCAATGGTTTATGGTTACTCTGTTCCCCACCTGGGCCTCACCTGGACATGATAACTATGCTCCACACTTTGGCCTCAACTTTTCCTGATGACTCTGGTCCCCCCACCTAGGCCACAATCTGGACCTAGTGACTGTGTTCCCCACCTGGGTCTCACCTGGACCTGGTGACTCTCGTTCCCACATGAACCACACCTGGGCCTGGTGACTGTGGTGTTCTTGTAGACTCACATTTACCTGGTGACTCCGGTGCCCACTAGGCCCTCAAATGGATCTGGTGACTCTGGCCTGCAGGATGGCCTCACCTAGACCTGGTGAGTGGGGTTGCCACCCCATAACTGGTGACTCAGGTCCCCACGTGGGCCTCTTGGAACTGGTGAATCTGGTCCTTATCTGGTCCTCTCCCAGACGTGGGGACTCTGGTCACGACTCTGGTTACTTGGACCTGGTGAATCTGGTCCCCATGTGGGCCTCACCCAGTCCTGATGACTTTGTTCCCCACCTGGACCTGATTGCTGTGGACTCTTTCTTGGCCTCACCTGGAAATGGTGACTCTGATCTTATCTGCGCGTCACCCAGATCTGGTCACTTTGGTCCTCACCTGTGGACCATTATGACCTGGATACTCTGTTCCACACCAGAGGCTCCCCTCGACATTATGATTCTGGAACCTCTCTGGGCCTCACCCTGACCTGGTGACTCTGGTCCTCAGTTTGGCCTCACCTGGACCTTGTGTCTTTCGTCCCCACTTTGACCTAACTCAGAACTGCTGAATTTTGCCCCACATATGCCGCACCCAGACCTGGTGACTCTTCTCCTCAGCTATGCCTCAATTCGACCTGATGAATCTGGTCCTCACGTGGGCCTCACATGGACCTGGGACTCAGCGGGATAGAGTGGCTCTGGTTCCCCCAAAGGGCTCATCTGACACTGCTGACTGTGCTCTTATTCTTTGCCTCACCAGGAACTAGTGATTCTGTTTCCCATCTGGGCCTGCATGGCCCTATTGACCCTGGTCCTCACCCAGGCATCATTGGGACTTGGATACTCTATTCCACACCTGGGCCTCACTTTGACCAGGGACCTCTGGTCCCATTCTGGGCCTCAAATTAAACTGGTTACTCTGGTTCCCCCTCAGGGCCTCACCCTTACCTGGTGATTCTGGTCACCACTTGGGCTTCATTAGGCCTGGTGAATCTGGTCTTTAGCAGGTCCACACCTGGATCTGGTGACTGGTCGCCACTTGGGCCTCACCTGGACTTGGTGAATCCTGTTGCCACCTGCGCCTCACCTGGACCTTGTGACTGTGGTCCCATCTGGGCCTCACCAGGACCTGGGGTCTCTAATACCCACCTGGGTAGCATCAGAATATGGTTACACTGTTCACTAACAGTGACCCAGCCGGACCTATTAACTCTGGTCTTCACCTGGGCCACACCTGGACATGGTGACACTCCTTCCCACCTGGGTCTCACCTGGAAATTGTGATTCAGATCCCCACCTGGTCCTAACCTGTAACTGGTGATTCTCATTCCCACATGGACATCATGTGGACCTGGTGGCTGTAGTGTTTCTAGTTTGTCATGTACCTCGTGACTCTGGACCCCACCAGGGCCTCACCGGGACCTGGTGAGTGTGGTTGCCACCTGCAACTCACCTGGACCTGGTCATTCTGGTCTGGACCTGAGACTACCCTGGATCTGGTAACTGTGGTCCCCACCTGGGCTTCACCTGGATTTGGGGACTCCGTTCCCCATCTGGGCCTCACCTGGCCCTGTTGACCATGGTCCTCAACTGGGCAAAATTGGGACACGGTGACTGTGTTCCACAACTGGACCTCATCTGGACCACGTGACTCTGGTGCCCCTCTGGGTCTCACCATGCCCTAGTGACTGTGAACCCCAATTTGGCCTGACTTGGACCTTCTGACCCTGGTTGAAACCTGCACCTGACCTCGAACTGTTGACTCTGGTTCTTTCAAGGGCCTCCCCTGTACCTGGTGATCCTGGTTCGCAACTGGGCCTCACGTGGACATGGTGACTCTTGTCACCACTGTGGACTCACCTGGACCTGCTTACTATGTTCCACACCTGGGCCTCTAGTGGACCTGTTGACCATGGTTCCCAAGTCGGCCTCACATGGACCAGTTGCCTCTGATCCCCACCGGGGCCTCACTTGTACCTGGTAACTCTGGTCCTCACCTGGGCCTCATCTGGACCTAGTGACTCTGGTCCCCACCTGGGCTTCACCTGGATCTGGTGACTCTGGTCCCCACCTCGACTTCACCTGGATCTGGTGACTCTGGTCCCAACCTGGACCTCTCCTGGACCTGGTGTCTCTCGTGCCCACTTTGACCTAACTCAGAACTGCTGAATCTTGCCCCACATAATACGCACCCAGACCTGGTGACTCTTGTCCCCAGCTATTCCTCAATTCGACCTGATGAATCTGGTCCTCACTGGACCTCACATGTACCTGGGACTCAGCTGGATAGAGTGGCTCTGGTTCCCACAAGGGGCTCACCTGATACTGGTGACTGTGGTCTTATTCTATGCCTCAACAGGACATAGTGATTCTGTTCCCCATCTGGGCCTGCATGGCCCTAGTGACTCTGGTCCTCACTCAGGCATCATTGGGACCTGGATACTCTATTCCACACCTGGGCCTCACTTTGACCACGGACCTCTGGTCCCATTCTGGGCCACAAACTAAACTGGTTACTCTGGTTCGCCTCTGAACCTCACCCTTACCTGGTGACTCTGGTCGACCCTTGGGCTTCACCTGGGCCTGGTGAGTCTAGTCCTTAGCTGTTCCGCACCTGGATGGTGACTGGTCGCCACCTGGGCCTCACCTGGACTTGGTGAATCCTGTTGCCACCTGCGCCTCACTTGGACCTATGACTGTGGTCCCACGTGGACCTCACCTGGATCTGGTGGCTCTGGTTCCCATATGGGGCTCTCCTGGACCTGGTTCCTGTGGTCTCCATCTGGCCTCACCTGGAACACAATGACTCTGATCCATATTTGGGCCTCTCCTGGACCTGTTGTCTCTGTTCCTTACCTGGGCATCATTGGGACCTGATACTCTCTTTTATACCTGGGCCTCACCTGGAACTTGTGACTGTGGTCCCACCTGGGCCTCCCCGGGACGAGGTGACTGGTTCCCACAGGGACCTCACCTGGACCGGGTGACTCAGGTCCTCATATGGGCATCATGGGACCTGGTTTCTCAGTTCCACATCGGGGCCTCACCTGGACCTAGTGATTGTCGTCCCCCTCTGGACCTCACCCTGACGTGGTGACTCTGGTCCCAACCTGGATATCACCAGAACCGGGTGACTCTGGTCCCCCTCTGGGACTCACCTGGAGCTGGGGACACCGGTCCTCAATTGGCCCTCAACAGGACCTGGTGAATCTACTCTTCACTTAGGCTTCGTCTGGACCTTGTGACTCTTTTCCCACCTGGCATCAATGGGACATGGTTACTCTGTTCCCCACCTGGGACTCACCTGGACATGAGAATTTGCCCCTCACTTTACCTCAACTTGTCCTGATGACTCTGTCCCCCCACCTAGGCCTCAATGTGGACCTGGTGACTGTGGTCCCCACATGGTTCTCACCTGGACCTGGTGACTCTCGTTCCCACATAAACCACACCTGGACGTGGTGACTGTGGTATCCTTGTGGACTCACATATACCTGGTGACTCCGGTCCCCACTAGGGCCTCGCCTGGATCTGGTGACCCTGACCTGCAGGTTGGTCTCACCTGGACCTGGTGAGTGGGGTTGCCAACTGGGCCTCAACCATACCTGGTGACTCAGGTCCTCACGTGGGCCTCACTTGGACCTGGTGACTCTGGTCCTTACCGTGTCCTCTCCCAGACCGCGGACTCTGGTCACCACATGGACCTCACCTGGACCTTGTGAATCTGGTCCCCATCTGGGCCTCACCCAGTCATGGTGACTATGTTGCCCACCTGGACCTGATTGCTGTGGACTCTTTCTTGACCTCATCTGGAACTGGTGACAGTCATCCTATCTGTGCGTCACCCAAACCTGGTGACTCTGTTCCACACCTGAGCCTCACCTGGACGTGATGACTCTGGAAGCTCTCTGGGCCTCACCCTGACCTGGTGACCCTGGTCCCCATCTGGATGTCACCTGGAACTGGTGATTCTAGTACCCCTCTAGGACTCAACCAGATCTGGTGACTCTGGTCCTCAAATGGGCCTCACCTGGACCTAGTGAATATGCTCCATCTGGGCCTCATTTGGACCTGATGACTCTGGTCCCTCCCTGGGCATCATCGGGACATGGTTCCACTGCATGGCCTGCAAGTTGGCCTCATGTGGACCTGGTAACTCAGGTCCCTACCTGGGCATCATCGGGACACTCTTCCTCTGCATTGCCTGCAGGGTGGCCGCACCTGGACCTGGTGAGTGGGGTTGCCACTTGGGCCTCACCCATACCTGGTGACACAGGTCCCCACGTGGGCCTCACTTGGACCTGGTGAATCTGGTCCTTACCTGGTCTTCACCCGGAACTGGTAACTCTGGTCACCACCTGGGAATCACCTGGGCCTTGTGAATCTGATCCCCATCTTGGCCTCACCCAGTACTGGTGACTTTGTTTCCCACCTGGACCTGATTGCTGTGGACACCTTCTTGGCCTCACCGAGAAGTGGTGACTTTGATCGTAGCTGGGCCTCACCCAGATCTGGTGACTATGGTAACCACCTGTGGACCATTATGACCTGGATACTCTGTTTCACACCTGAGCCTCACCTGGACATGATGACTCTGGATCCCCTCTGGGCCTCACCCTGACATGGTGACTCTGGTTCCCATCTGGATATCACCAGAACCGGGTGACTCTGGGCCCCCTCTGGGACTCACCCGGAGCTGGGGACACTGGTCCTCAACTGGGCCTCAACGGGTCCTGGTGAATCTACTCCTCAATTAGGCCTCGTCTGGACCTTGTGACTCTTTTCCCACCTGGCATCAATGGGACATGGTTACTCTGTTCACCACCTGGGCTTCACCTGGACATGATAACTTTGCTCCACACTTTGGCCTCAACTGGTCCTGATGACACTGGTCCCCCCACCTAGGCCTCAATCTGGACCTGGTGACTGTGGTCCCAACCTGGGTCTCACCTGAACTTCGTGACTCTCGTTCACACATGAAGCACACCTGGACCTGGTGACTGTCCTGTTCTTGTAGACTCATATTTACCTGGTGACTCCAGTCCCCACTAGGGCCTCACCTGGATCTGGTGACATTGGCCTGCTGTTGGCATCACCTGGACCTGGTGAGTGAGGTTGCCACCTGGGCCTCACTTATACCTGGTGACTCAGGTCCCCGCGTGGGCCTCTTGGACCTGGTGAATCTGGTCCTTACCTGGTTCTCTCACAGACCCGGGGACTCTGGTCACCACCTGGGCCTCACCTGGACCTGGTGAATCTGGTCCCCATCTGAGCCTCGCCCAGTCCTGGTTACTTTGTTCCCCACCTGGACCTCATTGCTGTGGACTCTTTCTTGGCCTCACCTGGAACTGGTGACTCTGATCCTATCTGCGCGTCACCCAGACCTGGTGACTCTGGTCCTAACCTGGGCATCATTGGTACCTGGTGACTCTGTTCCACACCTGAGCCTCACCCGAACATGATTACTCTGGAACCTCTCTGGGCCTCACCATGACCTGCTGACTCTGGTCCCCATCTGGATGTCACCTGGACCAGGTGATTTTGGTAACCCTCTAGGCCTCAACCAGATCTGGTCACTCTGGTCCTCAGTTTGGCCTCACCTGGACCTGGTGTCTCTCGTCCCCACTTTGACCTAACTCAGAACTGTAGAATCTTGCCCCACCCAGGCCGCACCTAGACCTGGTGACTCTTGTCCCCAGCTATGCCTCAATTCGACCTGATTAATCTGGTCCTCAAGTGGTCCTCACATGGACCTGGGACTCAGCTGGATAGAGTGGCTCTGGTAACCACAAGGTGCTCACCTGATACTGGTGACTTATTCAACAGTGGTCTTTTTCTATGCCTCACCTGGACCTCGTGATTCTCGTTCCCACATGAAACAAACCTGGACCTGGTGACTGTCCTGTTCTTGTAGATTCACATTTAAATGGTGACTCTGGTCCTCACTAGGGCTTCACCTGGATCTGGTGTCTCTGGCCTGCCGGTTGGCCTCACCTGGACCTGGTGAGTGGGGTTGCCACCAGGGCCTCAACCATACCGGGTGGCTCAGGTCCCCACGTGGCTCTCTGGGACGTGATGACTCTGGTCCTTACCTGGTCATCTCCCACTCCCTGGGACTCTGGTAACCACTTGGGCCTCACCTGGACCTGCTGAATCTGGTCCCTACTGGGCATCACATAGTCCTAGTGACTTTGTTACCCACCTGGACCTTATTGCTGTGGACTCTTTCTTGGCCTCACCTGGAACTGGTGACTCTGATCCTATCTGCGCATCCCTCAGATCTGGTGACTCTGGTCCTCCCATGGGCATCAATGGTACCTGGTGACTCTGTTCCACACCTGAGCCTCACCTGGACATAATGACTCTGGAACCTCTCTTGGACTCACCGTGACCTGGTGACTCTGGTCCCCATCTGGATGTCACCTGGACCAGCTGATTCTGGCACCCCTCTAGGCCTCAACCAGATCTGGTGACTCTGGTCCTCAACTGGGCCTCACCTGGACCTAGTGTATATGCTCCATCTGGGCCTCATTTGGACCTGGTGACTCTGGTCTGTTCCTGGGCATCATCGGGACATGGTTCCACTGCATGGCCTGCAGGTTGGCCTCAGGTGGACCTGGTAACTCTGGTCCCTACCTGGGCATCATCGGGACACGGTTCCTCTGCATGGCCCGCAGGTTGGACTCACCTGGACCTGGTGAGTCGGGGTGCCACCTGGGCCTCACCCATACCTGGTGACTCAGGTCCCCACTTGGGCCTCTTGGACCTGGTGAATCTGGTCCTTACTTGGTCCTCTCCCAGACCCGGGGACTCTGGTCACCAACTCGGCCTCACCTGGACCTCGTGAATCTGGTCCCCATCTGGGCCTCACCCAGTCCTGGTGCCTTTGTTCCCCTCCTGGACCTGATTGCTGTGTACTCTTTCTTGGCCTCACCTTGAACTGGTGACTATGATCCTATTTGCGCGTCACCCAAATCTGGTGACTCTGGTCCTCACCTGGGCATCTTTGGTACTTGGTGACTCTGTTCCACACCTGAGCCTCACCTGGACATGGTGACTCTGGAACCTCTCTGGGCCTCACCCTGACCTGGTGACACTGGGCCCATCTGGATGTCACCTGCACCAGGTGATTCTGGTACCCCTCTAGGCCTCAACCAGATCTGGTGACTCTGGTCCTCAACTGGGCCTCACCTGGACCTTGTGAATATGCTCCATCTGGGCCTCATTTGGACCTGGTGACTCTGGTCCCTACCTGGGAATCATCGGGACATGGTTCCACTGCATGGCCTGCAGGTTGGCCTCAGCTGGACCTGGTATCTCTCGTCCCTACCTGGCATCATCGGGACATGGTTCCTCTGCATGGCATACAGGTTGGGCTCACCTGGACTTGGTGAGTGGGGTTGCCCCCTGGGCCTCACCCATACCTGGTGACACAGGTCCCACGTGGGCCTCACTTGTACCTGGTGAATCTGGTCCTTACCTCGTCCTCACCCGGAACTGGTAACCTGGTCACCACCTGGGAATCACCTGGGCCTGGTGAATCTTCCCCATCTGGGCCTCACCCAGTCCTGGTGACTTTGTTCCCCACCTGGACCTGATTGCTGTAGACTCCTTCTTGGCCTCACCTGGAACTGGTGACTCTGATCCTAACTGGGCCTCAGCCAGATCTGGTGACTCTGCTCCTCACCTGTGGATCATTATGACCTGGATACTCTGTTCCACACCTGAGCATCACCTGGACACGATGACTCTGGATCCCCTCTGGGCCACACCCTGACATGATGACTCTGGTCCCCTTCTGGATGTCACCTAGACCAGGTGAATCTGGTACCCGTCTAGGCCTCAACTAGACCTGGTGACTCTGGTCCTCAAATGGGCCTCACCGGGACCTAGTGAATATGCTCCCCACCTGCTCCTCATCTGAACATGGTGACTCTGGTTCTACGTGGGCATCATCGGGACATGGTTACTCTATTCCCCACTGGGACTGACCTGATCCTGGTAACACTGGTCCTGACTTTGGCCTTTCCTGTACCAGGTGACTCTGGCTCCGCCTGGGCCTCACCTGTAACTGGTGACTCTGATCCTAAGCATGGCCTCACCTGACCTGGTGACTGTGGTTCCCATCGGGAACTCATCTGGACCTCATGTCTCCGGTCCCACCTGGGGCTTACCAGGACCTGGTGTCTCTGCTAACCACCTGGGTAGCATCAGGATATGGTTACACTCTTCACTAACAGTGACCCACTGGACCTATTAACACTGGTCTTCACCTGGGCCACACCTGGACATGGTGACACTGGTGTCCAACTGGGTCTCACCTGGACATTGTGAGTCAGATCCCCACCTGGGCTTCACCTGGATCTGGTGACTCTGGTCCGCACCTGGACTTCACCTGGATCTGGTGACTCTGGTCCCCACATTGACCTCTCCAGGACCTGTTGACTCTTTCCAACATGGACCTCACCTGGATCTGGTGACTCTGGTCCTCAGTTTGGCCTCACCTGGACCTGGTGTCTCTCGTCCCCACTTTGACCTAACTCAGAACTGCTGAATCTTGCGCCACCTAGGCCGCACCCACACCTGGTGACTCTTGTCCCCATCTATGCCTCAATTCGACCTGATGAATCTGGCCCTCACGTGGGCCTCACATGGACCTGGGACTCAGCTGGATACAGTGGCTCTGGTTCCCACAAGGGGTTCACCTCATACTGCTGACTGTGGTCTTATCCTATGCCTCACCAGGACCAAGTGATTCTGTTCGCCAGTTGGGCCTGCATGGCCATAGTGACTCTGGTCCTCACCCAGGCATCATTGGGACCTGGATACTCTATTCCACACCTGGGCCTCACTTTGACGAGGGACCTCTGGTCCCATTCTGGGCCTCAAACTAAAATGGTTACTCTGGCTCCCCCTCTGGGCCTCACCCATACCTGGTGACTCTGGTCACCCCTTGGGCTTCACTGGGGCCTGGTCAATCTGGTCCTTAGATGGTCCGCACCTGGATCTGGTGACTGGTCGCCACCTGGGCCTCACCTGGACTTGGTGAATCCTGTTGCCACCTGCGCCTCCCCTGGACCTTGTGACTGTGGTCCCACCTGGACCTCATCTGGATCTGGTGTCTCTGGTTCCCATATGGGGCTCTCCTGGACCTGGTTCCTGTGGTCTCCTTCGGGCCTCACCTGGAACACAATGACTCTGATCCATATTTGGGCCTTCCTGGACCTGTTGACTCTGGTCCTTACCTCGGCATCATTGGGACCTGGATACTCTCTTATATACCTGGGCCTCACCTGGACCTGGTGACTGTGGTCCCACCTGGGCTTCACGTGGACGAGGTGACTGGTTCCCACAGGGGCCTCACCTGGACCTGGTGACTCAGGTCCTCATATGGGCATCATGGGACCTGGTTTCTCAGTTCCACATCGGGGCCTCAACTGGACCTAGTGATTTCGTCCAACTCTGGGCCTCACCCGGACGTGGTGACTCTGGTCCCCACCTGGATATCACCAGAACCGGGTGACTCTGGTCCCCCTCTGGGATTCACCTGGTTGCTGGGGACCCTGGTCCTCAACTGGACCTCAACAGGACCTGGTGAATCTACTCCTCACTTAGGCCTCGTCTGGACCTTGTGACACTTTTCCCACCTGGCATCAATGGGACATGGTTACTCTGTTCCCCACCTGGGCCTCACCTGGACATGATACCTTGGCTCCACACTTTGGCCTCAACTGGTCCTGATGACACTGTTCCCCCCACCTAGGCCTTAATCTGAACATGGTGACTATGGTCGCCACCTGGGTCTCACCTGGACCTGCTGACTCTCGTTCCCTCATGACCCACACCTGGACCTGGTGACTCTGGTGTTCTTGTAGACTCACATTTACCTGGTGACTCCGGTCCCCACTAGGGCCTCAACTGGATCTGGTGACTCTGGCCTGCAGGATGGCCCCACATGGACCTGGTGAGTGGGCTGCCACTCCATACCTGGTGACTCAGGTCCCCAGGTGGGCCTCTTGGACCTGGTGAATCTGGTCCTTACCTGGTCCTCTCCCAGTCCCGGTGACTCTGGTCACCACTTGGGCCTCACCTGGAACTGGTGAATCTGGTCCCCATCTAATCCTCACCCAGTTGGTGACTTTGTTCCCCACCTGGACCTGATTGCTGTGGACTCTTTCTTGGCCTCACCTGGAACTGGTGACTCTGATCCTATCTGCGCGTCACCCAGATCTGGTCACTCTGGTCCTCACCTGTGGACCATTATAACCTGGATACTCTGTTCCACACCTGAGCCTCACCTGGACATGATGACTCTGGATCCTCTCTGGGCCTCAGCCTGACATGGTAACTCTGGTCCACATCTGGATGTCACCTGGTCCAGGTGATTCTGGTACCCATCTAGGCCTCAACCATATCTGGTGACTCTGTTCCTCAACTGTGCCTCCCCTGGACCTAGTGATTATGCTCCATCTGGGCCTATTTGGACCTGGTGACTCTGGTCCCTACCTGGGCATCATCGGGACATGTTTCCACTGCATGGCCTGTAGAATGGCCTTAACTGGACCTGGTAAATCTGGTCCCTACCTGAGCATATTGGGACACGGTTCCTCTGCATGGCCTGCACCTTGGCCTCACCTGGACCTATTGAGTTGCGTTGCCACATGGACCTCACCCATACCTGGTGACACAGGTCCGCACGTGGGCCTCACTTGGATCTGGTGAATCTGGTCCTTACCTGGTCCTCACCTGGAAGAGTAACTCTGGTCACCACCTGGGAATGACCTGGACCTGGTGAATCTTGTCCGCATCTAGTCCTCACCCAGTCCTGGTGAATTTGTTCCCCACCTGGACCTGATTGCTGTGGACTCCTTCTTGGTCTCAACTGGAACCGGTGACTCTGATCCTAACTGTGCCTCTCACAGATCTGGTGACTCTGGTCCTCACCTGTGGACCATTATGACCTGGATAATCTGTTCCACACCTGAGCCTCCCCTGGACATGATGACTCTGGAACCCCTCTGGGCCTAACCCTGACATGGTGACTCTCGTCCCCATGTGGATGTCATCTAGACCAGGTGAATCTGGTACCCCCCTAGGCCTCAACTAGACCTGGTGACTCTGGTCCTCAACTGGGCCTCACCGGGACCTAGTGAATATGCTCCCTACCTGCGCCTCATCTGGACCTGGTGACTGTGGTTCTACCTGGGCATCATCGGGACATGGTTACTCTATTCCCCAATGGGACTGACCTGATCCTGGTAACTCTGGTCCTGACTTTGGCCTCTTCTGTACCAGGTGACTCTGTTCCACCTGGGTTTCACCTGTAACTTGTGACTCTGATACTATGCATGGCCTCACCTGACGTGGTGACTGTGGTTCCCAGCGGGACCTCAACTGGACCTCATGTCTCTGGTCCCACCTGGGCCTCACCAGGACCTGGTGTCTCTGTTAACAACCTGGGTAGCATCAGGATATGGTTACACTGTTCACTAACAGTGACCCAACCGGACCTATTAAATCTGGTCTTCACCTGGGCCACACCTGGACATGGTGACACTCGTTCCCACCTGGGTCTCACCTCTACATGGAGAGTCGGATCCCCACCTGGTCCTCACCTGTAACTGGTGATTCTCGTTCCCACATGGACATCATGGGGACGTGGTGGCTGTAGTGTTTCTAGCTTCTCATGTACCTCGTGACACTGGTCCCCACCAGGGCCTGACGGGGACCTGGTGAGTGTGGTTGCCAACTGCACCTCACCTGGACCTGGTGATTCTGGTCTGCACCTGAGACTACCCTGGATCTGGTGACTGTGGTCCCCACCTGGGCTTCACCTGGATTTGGGGACTCTGGTCCCCATCTGGGCCTCAAGTGGCCCTGTTGACCATGGTCCGCAACTGGGCAAAATTGGGACCCGGTGACTCTGTTCCACACCTGGACCTCACCTGGACTAGGTGACTCTGGTCCCCTCTGGGTGTCACCGTGCCCTAGTGACTGTGAACCCCACTTTGGCCTGACTTGGACCTGCTGACCCTGGTTGCCACCTGCGATTGACCTCGAACTGTTGACTCTGGTTCTTTGAAGGGCCTCCCCTGGACCTGGTGGTCCTGGACCCACCTGGGCCTCACCTGGACGTGGTGACCCTTCTCACCACCGGGGAATCACCTGGACCTGCTTACTGTGTTCCACACCTGGGCCTCAAGTAGACCTGTTGACCATGGTCCCCAAGACGGCCTCACATGTACCTGTTGCCTCTGATCCCCACCGGGGCCTACGTGTACCTGGTAACTCTGGTCCTCATCTGGGCCTCATCTGGACCTAGTGACTCTGGTCCCCACCTGGGCTTCACCTGGATCTGGTGTCTCTGGTCCCCACCTGGACTTCACCTGGATCTGGTGTCTCTGGTCCCCACCTGGACTTCTTTTTGACCTGGTGACTCTCTTTCCAACATGGACCTCACCTGGGTCTGGTGACTCTGCTCCTCAGTTTGGCCTCACCTGGACCTGGTGTCTCTCGTCCCCACTTTGACCTAACTCAGAACTGCTGAATCTTGCCCCACCTAGGCCGCACCCAGACCTGGTGACTCTTGTCCCCAGCTGTGCCTCAATTCGACCTGTTGAATCTGGTCCTCACGTGGGCCTCACATGGACCTGGGACTCAGCTGGATAGAGTCCTCTGATTCCCACAAGGGGCTCACCTGATACTGCTGACTGTGGTCTTATTCTATGCCTAACCAGGACCTATTGATTCTGCTCCCCATCTGGGCCTGCATGGCCTAGTGTCTCTGGTCCTCACCCAGGCATCATTGGGACCTGGATAGTCTATTCCACACCTTGGCCTCACTTTGATCAGGGATCTCTGGTCTCATTCTGGGCCTGAAAATAAAGTGGTTACTCTGGTTCCCTCTCTGGGCCTCACGCGGACCTGGTGACTCTGGTCATCACTTGGGGTTCACTTGGGCCTGGTGAATCTGGTCCTAACCTGGTCTGCACATGGATGTGGAGACTGGTCGTCACCCGGGCCTCACCTGGACTTTATGAATCATGTTGCCACCTGCGCCTCACCTGGAACTTGTGACTGTGGTCCCACCTTGACCTCACCTGAATCTGGTGGCTCTGGTTCCCATATGGGGCTCTCCTGGAACTGGTTCCTGTGGTTTCCATCTGGCCTCACCTGGAACACAATGACTCTGATTCATATTTGGGCCTCTCCTGTACATGTTGTCTCTGGTCCTTACCTGGGCATCATTGGGACCTGGATACTCTCTTTTATACCTGGGCCTCACCTGGACCTGGTGACTGTGGTCCCACCTGGACCACACCTGGACGAGGTGACTCGTACCCACAGGGACCTCACCAGGCCCTGGTGACTCAGGTCCTCATATGGGCATCATGGGACCTGTTTTCTCAGTTCCACATCGGGGCCTCACCTGTACTTTGTGATTCTCGTCCCCCTCTAGGCCTCACCCTGACGTGGTGACTCTGGTCCCCACCTGGGTATCAGCAGAACCGGGTGACTCTGGTCCCCCTCTGGGACTCACCCGGAGCTGGGGTCACTGGTCCTCAACTGGGCCTCAACAGGACCTGGTGAATCTACTCCTCACTTAGGCCTCGTCTGGACCTTGTGACTCTTTTCCCACCTGGCATCAATGGGACATCGTTAATCGGTACCCCAACTGGCCCTCACATAAACATGTTAACTTTGCTCCACACTTTGGCCTCAGCTGGTCCTGATGACTCACGTCTCCCCACCTAGGCCTCAATCTGGACCCGGTGTCTGTGGTCCCCACCTGGGTCTCACCTGGACCTGGTGACTCTCGTTCCCACATGAACCACACCTGGACCTGGTGACTGTGGTGTTCTTGTAGACTCACATTTACCTGGTGACTCCGGTCCCCACTAGGGCCTCACCTGAATCTGGTGGCTCTGGCCTGTCGGTTGACCTCACCTGGACCTGGTGAGTGGGGTTGACACCTGGGCCTCACCCATACCTGGTGACACAGGTCCCCACGTGTGCCTCTTGGACCTGGTGAATCTGGTACTTACCTGGTCCTCTCCCAGAACCGGGGACTCTGGTCACCACCTGGGCCTCACCTGGACCTGGTGATTCTGGTTCCCATCTGGACCTCACCCAGTCCTGGTACTTTGATTCCCACCTGGAACTGATTGCTGTGGACTCTTTCTTGGCCTCACCTGGAACTGGTGACTCTGATCCTATCTGCGCGTCACCCAGACCTGGTGACTCTGGTCCTCACCTGGGCATCATTGGTACCTGGTTACTCTGTTCCACACCTGAGCCTCACCTGGACATGATGACTCTGGAACCATTCTGGGCCTCACCCAGACATGGTGACTCTGGTCCTCATCTGGATGTCACCTGGACCAGGTGTTTCTTGTACCCCTTAGGCCTCAACCATATCTGGTGTCTCTAGTCCTCAACTGGGTCTCACTGGGACCTAGTGATCATGCTCCCCACCTGTGCCCCATCTGGAACTGGTGACTCTGGTTCTACCTGGGCATCATCGGGACATGGTTATTCTATTCCCCACTCGGACTGACCTGATTCTGGTAACTCTGGTCCGGACTTTGGCCTCTTCTGTACCAAGTGACTCTGGCTCCACCTGGGCCACACCTGTAACTGGTGACTCTGATCCTAAGCATGGCCTCACCTGACTTTCTGACTGTGGTTCCCATGGGGACCTCACATGGACCTCATGTCTCTCGTCGCACCTGGGCCTCACCAGGACCTGGTGTCTCTGGTACCCATCTGGGTAGCATCAGGATATGGTTACACTGTTCACTAACAGTGACACAGCCGGACGCATTAACTCTGGTCTTCACCTGGGCCACACCTGGATGTGGTGACACTGGTTCCCACCTGGGTCTCACCTGGACATTGTGAATCGGATCCCCACCTGGGCCTCACTTGTAACTGGTGATTCTCGTCCCACATGGACACCATGTCGACCTGGTGGCTGCAGTGTTTCTAGCTTCTCATGTACCTCGTGACTCTGGTCCCCACCAGGGCCTCACCGGGACCTGGTGAGTGTGGTTGCCACCTGCACCTCACATGGACCTGGTGATTCTGGTCTGCACCTGAGACTACCCTGGATCTGCTGACTGTGGTCTCCACCTGGGCTTCACCTGGATTTGGGGACTCCGGTCCCCATCTGGGCCTCAACTGGCCCTGTTGACCATGGTCCTCACTGGGCAAAATTGGGACCCGGTGACTGTGTTCCACAACTGGACCTCACTGGACCAGGTGACTCTGGTCCCCCTCTGGGTCTCACCGTGCCCTAGTGACTGTGAACCCCACTTTGGCCTGACTTGGACCTGCTGACCCTGGTTGCCACGTGCGCCTGACCTCGAACTGTTGACTCTGGTTCTCTCAAGGGCCTCCCCTGTACCTGGTGATCCTGGTCCGCAACTGGGCCCCACCTGAACGTGGTGACCCTTGTCACCACGGGGGACTCACCAGGACCTGCTTACTGTGTTCCACACCTGGGCCTCAAGTACACCTGTTGACCATGGTCCCCAAGGCAGCCTCACATAGACCTGTTTCCTCTGATCCCCACCAGGGCCTCACGTGTACCTGGTAACTCTTGTCCTCACCTGGGCCTCATCTGGACCTAGTGACTCTGGTCCCCACCTGGGCTTCACCTGGATCTGGTGACTCTGGTCCCCACCTGGACCTCACCTGGATCTGGTGACTCTGGTCCTCAGTTTGGCTTCACCTGGACCTGGTGTCTCTCGTCCCCACTTTGACCTAACTCAGAACTGCTGAATCTTGACCCACCTAGCCCGCACCCAGACCTGGTGACTCTTGTCCCCAGCTTGCCTCAATTCGATCTGATGAATCTGCTCCTCACGTGGGCCTCACATGGACCTGGGACTCAGCTGGATAGAGTGGCTCTGGTTCCCACAAGGGGCTCACATGATACTGGTGACTGTGGTCCCACCTGGGCCTCACCTGGACGAGGTGACTGTTTCCCACAGGGACCTCACCTGGACCTGGTGACTCAGGTCCTCATATGGGCATTATGGGACCTGGTTTCTCAGTTCCACATCGGGACCTCACCTGGACCTAGTGATTCTCGTCCCAGTATGGTCCTCACCCTGACGTGGTGACTCTGGTCCCCACCTGGATATTACCAGAACCGGGTGACTCTGGTCCCCCTCTGGGACTCACCCGGAGCTGGGGACACAGGTCCTCAACTGGGCCTCAACAGGGCCTGGTGAATCTGCTCCTCACTTAGGCCTCGTCTGGACCTTGTGACTCTTTTCCCACCTGGCATCAATAGGACACGGTTACTCTGTTCCCCACCTGGGCCTAACCTGCACATGATAACTTTGCTCCACACTTTGGCCTCAAATGGTCCTGATGACTCTCGTCCCCCCACCTAGGCCACAATCTGGACCTGGTGACTGTGGTCCCCACCAGGCTCTCACCTGGACATGGTGACTCTCGTTCCCACATGAACCACACTTGGACCTGGTGACAGTGATGTTCTTGTAGACTCATTTACCTGGAGACTCTGGTCCCCACCTGGATCTGGTGACTCTTGCCTGCAGGTTGTCCTCACCTGGACCTGGTAACTCTAGTCCCTAGATGGGCATCTTCGGGACGTGGTTACACTGCAAGGCCTGCAGGATGGCCTCACCTGGACCTGGTGAGTGGGGTTACCACTTGGGCCTCACCCATACTAGGTGACACAGGTCCCCACGTGGGTCTAACTTGGATCTGGTGTATCTGGTAATTCTGGTCACCACCTGAGAATCACCTGGACTTGGTGAATCTGGTAAATCTGGTCACCACCTGGGAATCACGTGGACCTGGTGAATCTGGTCCCCATCTGGGCTTCACCCAGTCCTGATGACTTTGTTCCGCACCTGGACCTGATTGCTGTGGACTCCTTCTTGACCTCACCTGGAACTGGTGACTCTGATCCTAACTGGGCCTCACCCAGATATGGTGACTCTGGTCCTCACCTATGGAAAATTATGACCTGGATACTCTCTTCCACACCTGAGCCTCACCTGGACATGATGACTCTGGATCCCCTCTGGTCCTCAGCCTGACATGGTGATTCTGGTCCCCATCTGGATTTCACCTGGTCCAGGTGATTCTGGTACCACTCTAGGGTCAACCAGATCTGGTGACTCTGGTCCTCACCTGGGCCTCACCTGGACCTAGTGAATATAATCCATCTGGGCCTCTTTGGACCTGGAACTCTGGTCCCTACCTGGGCATCATCGGAACATGGTTACTCTGCATTGCCTGCAGGTTGGCCTCACCTGGACCTGGTGAGTGTGGTTGCCACCTGGGTCTCACCCATACCTGGTGACACGGGTCCCTCGTGGGCCACACTTCGACCTGGTGAATCTGGTCCTTACCTGGTCCTCACCCGGAACTGGTAACTCCGGTCATCATCTGGGAATCTCCTGGACCTTGT
Source organism: Canis lupus familiaris (assembly GCF_011100685.1). NCBI lineage: Eukaryota > Metazoa > Chordata > Mammalia > Carnivora > Canidae > Canis > Canis lupus. The sequence continues at coordinate 257,508 of NW_023330408.1, forward strand.
GAATCTGGTCCCCATCTGGGCCTCCCCAGTCCTGGCGACTTTGTTCCCCACCTGGACCTGATTGCTGTGGACTCCTTCTTGGCCTCACCTGGAACTAGTTACTCTGATCCTAAGTGGGCCTCACATAAATCTGCTGAATCTGGTCTTAACCTGTGGACCATTATGACCTGGATACTCTGTTCCACATCTGAGCCTCACCTGGACATCATGACTCTGGAACCACTCTGGGCCTCACCCTGACCTTGTGACTCTGGTCCCCATTAGGATGTAACCTGGACCAGGTGATTCTGGTACCCCTCTAGGCCTCAAACAGATCTGGTGACTCTGGTCCTCAACTGGGACTCACCTGGACTTAGAGAATATGCTCCATCTTGGCCTCATTTGGACCTGGTGACTCTGGTCCCTACCTGGGCATCATCGGACATGGTTCTACTACATGGCCTGCAGGTTGGCCTCACCTGGAACTGGTGAGTGGGATTGCCACCTGGGGCTCACCCATACCTAGTGACTCAGGTCCCCATGTCGGCCTCTTGGACCTGGTGATTCTGGTCCTTACCTGGTCCTCTCCCAACCTGGGGTCTCTGGTAATCACCTGGGCCTCACCTGGACAAGGTGAATCTTGTCCCCATCTGGGCCTCACCCAGTCCTGTTTACTTTGTTCCGCACCTGGACCTGATTGCTGTGGACTCTTTCTTTGCCTCACCTGCAACTGGTGACTCTGATCCTATCTGCGCGTCACCCAGATCTGGTGACTCTGGTCCTCATCTGGGCATCATTGGTACCTGGTGAGTCTGTTCCACACCTGAGCCTCACCGGGACATGATGACTCTGGAACCTCTCTGGGCCTCACCCTGACCTGGTGACTCTGATTCCCATCTGGATATCACCTTGACCAGGTGATCTGGTACCCCTCTGGGCCTCAACCAGATCTGGTGACCCTGGTCCTCAACTGGGCCTCACCTGGACCTAGTGAATTTGCTCGATCTGGGCCTCATTTGGACCTGGTGACTCTGATCCCTACCTGGGCATCATCGGGACATGGTTCCACTTCATGGCCTGCAGGTTGGCCTCACCTGGACCTGGTAACTCTGGTTGCTACATGGGATCATCGGGACGCGGTTCCTATGCATGGCCCGAAGGATGGCCTCTCCTGGACCTGGTGAGTGTGGTTGCCACCTGTGCATCACCCATACCTGGGGACACAGGTACCCACTTGGGCCTCACTTGGACCTGGTGAATCTGGTCCTTACCTGGTCCTCAGCCGGAACTGGTAACTCTGGTCACCACCTGGGAATCACCTGGACCTGGTGAATCTGGTCCCCATCTGGGCCTCACCCAGTCCTGGTGACTTTGTTCCCCACCTGGACCTGATTGCTGTGGACTCGTTCTTGGCCTCACCTGGAACTGGTGACTCTGATCCTAACTGGACCTCAACCAATCTGGTGACTCTTGTCCTCACCTGGGGACCATTATGACCTGGATATTCTGTTCCACACCTGAGTCTCACCTGGACATGATAACTTTGCTCCACACTTGGGTCTCAAATGGTCCTGATGACTCTGGTCCCCCTCCTAGGCGGCAATCTGGACCTGGTGACTGTCGTCGCCACCTGGGCCTCACCTGGACCTGGTGAGTGTGGACCCACCTGGGCCTCACCTGGACGAGGTGACTGGTTCCCACAGGGACCTGACCTGGACCTGGTGACTCAGCCCCTCATATGGGCTTCATGGGACCTGGCTTCTCAGTTCCACATCGGGGCCTCACCTGGACCTAGTGATTCTCGTCCCCCTCTGGGCCTCACCCTGAAGTGGTGACTCTGGTCCCCACCTGGATATCACCAGAACGTGGTGACTCTGGGCCCCCTCTGGGACTCAACTGGACCTGGGGAATGTGGTCCTCAACTGGGCCTCATAGGACTTGGTGAATCTACTCCTCACTTAGGCCTCGTCTGGACCTTGTGACTCTTTTCCCACCTGGCATCAATGCGACATGGTTAATCTGTTCCCCCAACTGGGCCGTCACCTAACATGATAACTTTACTCCACACTTTGGCCTCAGCTGGTCCTGATGACTCTCGTCTCCCCACCTAGGCCTCAATCTGGACCTGATGACTGTGGTCCCCACCAGGGTCTCACCTGGACCTGGTGACTCTCGTTCCCACATGAACAACACTTGGACCTGGTAACTGTGGTGTTCTTGTAGACTCACATTTACCTAGTGAAACAGGTCCCCACTAGGGCCTCACCTGGATCTGGTGACTCTGGCCTGCATTTTGGCCTCACCTGGACTGGTGAGTGGGGATGCCACCTGGGCCTCACCCATACCTAGTGACTCAGGTCCCCACGTGGGCCTCTTGGCCCTGGTGAATCTGGTCCTTACCTGGTCCTCTCCCAGTCCCGGGGACTCTGGGAACCACCTGGGGCTCACGTTGACCTGGTGAATCTGGTCCCCATCTGGGCCTCACCCAGTCCTGGTGACTTTGTTCCCCACCTGGGCCTGATTGCTGTGGACTCATTCTTGGCCTCACCTGGAACTGGTGACTCTGATACTATCTGCGCGTCACCGAGATCTGGTGACTCTGGTCCTACCCTGGGCATCATTGGAACCTGTTGACTCTGTTCCACACCTGAGCCTCACCTGGACATGATGACTCTGGAAACGCTCTGTGTCTCACCCTGACCTGGTGACTCTGGTCTCCATCTGGATGTCACCTGGACCAGGTGATTCGGGTACCCCTCTAGGACTCAACCAGATCTGGTGACTCTGGTCCTCAACTGGGCCTCACCTGGATCTGGTGACTCTGGTCCCCACCTGGGCTTCACCTGGATCTGGTGACTCTGGTCCCCACCTGGACCTCACCTGGATCTGGTGACTCTGGTCCTCACTTTGGCCTCACCTGGACCTGGTGTCTCTCGTCCCACTTTGACCAAACTCAGAACTGCTGAATCTTGCCCCACCTAGGCCGCACCCACACCTGGTGACTCTTGTCCCCAACTATGCCTCAATTCGACCTGATGAATCTAGTCCTCACGTGGGCCTCACATGGACCTGGGACTCAGCTGGATAGAGTGGCTCTGGCTCCCACAAGGGACTCACCTGTTACTGCTGACTGTGGTCTTATTCTATGCCTCACCAGTACCTAGTTATTCTGTTCCACATCTGGGCCTGCATGTCGCTAGTGACTCTGGTCCTCACCCAGGCATCATTGGGAGCTGGATACTCTATTCCACATCTGGGTCTCACTTTGACCAGGGATTTCTGGTCCCATTCTGGGCCTCAAACTAAATGGTTACCCTGGTTACCCCTCTGGTCCTCACCCTTACTTGGTGACTCTGGTCACCCCTTGGGCTTCACTTGGGCCTGGTGAGTCTGGTCTTTAGCTGGTCCTCACCTGGATCTGGTGATTGGTCGCCACCTGGGCCTACCTGGACTTGATGAATCCTGTTGCCACCTGTGCCTCAAATGGACCTGTGACTGTGGTCCCACCTGGACCTCACCTGGATCTTGTGGCTCTGGTTCCCATATGGGGCTCTCCTTTACCTGGTTCCTGTGATCTCCATCTGGCCTCCCCTGGAACACAATGACTCTGATCCATATTTGGGCCTCTCCTGGACCTGTTGACTCTGGTCCATCCCTGGGCATCATTAGGACCTGGATACTCTCTTATATACCTGGGCCTCACCTGGACCTGGTGACTGTGGTCCCACCTGGGCCTCACCTGGACCTCCTGACTGTGGTCCCACCTGGGCCTCCCCGAGACTAGATGACTGGTTCCCACTGGGACCTCACCTGGACCTGGTGCCTGAGGTCCTCATATGGGCATTATGGGGCCTGGTTTCTGAGTTCCACATCGGGGCCTCACCTGGACCTAGTGATTCTCGTCCCCCTCTCGGCCTCACCCTGACGTGGAGACTCTGGTCCCCACCTGGATATCACCAGAACCGGGTGACTCTGGTCCCCCTCTAGGACTCATCCGGACCTGGGGACACTGGTCCTCAACTGGGCCTCAACAGGCCCTGGTGAATCTACTCCTCACTTAGGCCTCGTCTGGACCTTGTGACTCTTTCCCACCTGGCATCAATGGGATATGGTTACTCTGTTCCCCACCTGGGCCTCACTTGGACATGATATCTTTGCTCCATACTTTGGTCTCAACTGGTCCTGATGACTCTGGTCCCCCCACCTAGGCCTCAATCTGGACCTGGTGACTGTTGTCCTCACCTGGTTCTCACCTGGACCTGGTGACTCTCGTTCCCACATGAACCACACCTGGACCTGGTGACTGTGGTGTTCTTATAGACTCATATTTACCTGGTCACTCCGGACCCCACTATGGCCTCACCTGGATCTGATGACTTTGTCTTGCAGGTTGGCCTCACCTGGACCTGTTGAGTGGGGTTGCCACCTTGGCCACACCCATACCTGGTGACTCAGGTCCCCACGTGGGCCTCTTGGATCTGGTGAATCTGGTCCTTACCTGGTCCTCTCCCAGACCTGGGGACTCTGGTCAATACCTGGACCTCACCTGGACCTGGTGAATATGGTCTCCATCTGGGCCTCACCCAGTCCTGGTGACTTTGTTCCCCACCTGGACCTGATTACTGTGGACTCTTTCTTGGCCTCATCTGGAACTGGTGACTCTGATCCTATCTGCGCGTTACCCAGATCTGGTGACTCTGGTCCTCACCTTGGCATCACTGGTACCTGCTTACTCTGTTCCACACTTGAGCCTCACCTGCACATGACTACTCTGGAACCTCCCTGGGGTCAGCCTGACACGGTGACTCTGGTCCCCATCTGGAAGTCACCGAGACCAGGTGAATCTTGTACACCTCTTGGCGACAACTTGACCTGGTGACTCTGGTCCTCAACTGGGCCTCACCGGGACCTAGTGAACATGCTCCCCAACTGCGCCTCATCTGGACCTGGTGACTCAGGTTCTACCTGGGCTTCATCGGGACATTGTTACTCTGTTCTCCACTGGGACTGACCTGATCCTGGTAACTCTGCTTCCTGACTTTGGCCTCTTCTGTACCAGGTTATTCTGGCTTGACCTGGGCCTCACTTGTAACTCGTGACTCTGATCCTAAGCATGGCCTCAGCTGAAATGGTGACTGTGGTTCCCATCGGGACCTCACCTGGACCTCATGTCTCTGGTCCCTCCTGGGCCTCACCAGGACCTGGTGTCTCTTGTACCCACCTGGGTAGCATCAGGATATGGTTACACTGTTCACTATCAGTGACCCACCCGGACCTATTAACTCTGGTCTTCACCTGGGCCACACCTGGACATGCTGACACTGGTTCCCACCTGGGATTCACCTGGACTTGGTGAGTCGGATCCCCACGTGGTCCTCACGTGTAACTGGTGATTCTCGTTCCCACATGGACATCATGTGGACCTGGTGGCTGCAGTGTTTCTAGCTTCTCATGTACCTCGTGACTCTGGTCCCCACCAGGGCCTCACCGGGACCTGTTGAGTGTGGTTGCCACCTGCACCTCACCTGGAGCTGGTGATTCTGGTCTGCACCCGAGACTACCCTGGATCTGCTGACTGCGGTCCCCACCTGGGCTTCACATGGATTTGGGGATTCCGGTCCCCATCTGGGCCTCACCTGGCCCTGTTGACCATGGTCCTCAACTGGGCAAAATTGGGACCCGGAGACTGTGTTCCACAACTGGACCTCACCTGGACCATGTGACTCTGGTCCCCCTCTGGGTCTCACCGTGCCCTAGTCACTGTGAACCCCACTTTGGCCTGACTTCGACCTGCTGACCCTGGTTGCCACCTGTGGCTGACCTCGAACTGTTGACTCTGGTTCTTTCAAGTGCCTCCCCTGTACCTGGTGATCCTGATGCCCAACTGGGCCTCACCTGCATGTGGTGTCTCTAGTCACCACCGGGGACTCATCTGGACCTGCTTACTGTGTTCCACACCTGGGCCTCAATTACAACTCTTGACCATATTCCCCAAGCTCGCCTCACATGGACCTGTTACCTCTGATCCCCACCGGAGCCTCACGTGTACCTGGTAACTCTGGTCCTCACCTGGGCCTCATCTGCACCTAGTGACTCTGATCCCCACCTGGACTTCACCTGGATCTCGTGACTCTGGTCCCCACCTGGAACTCACCTGTATCTGGTGACTCTGGTCTCAGTTTGGCCTCACCTGGACTGGTGTCTCTCGTCCCCACTTTGACCTAACTCAGAACTGCTGAATCTTGCCCCACCTAGGCCGCACCCAGTCCTGATGACTCTTGTCCCCAGCTATGCCTCAATTCGACCTGATGAATCTGGTCCTCACGTGGGCCTCACATGGACCTGGGACTCAGCGGGATAGAGTGGCTCTGGTTCCCACAAGGGGCTCACCCGATACTGGTGACTGTGTTCTTATTCTATGCCTCACCAGGACCTAGGTATTCTGTTCCCCATCTGGGCTTTCATGGCCCTAGTGACTCGGGTCCTCACCCAGGCATCATTGGGACCTGGATACTCTATTCCACACCTGGGCCTCACTTTGTCCAGGGACCTCTGGTCCCATTCTGGGCCTCAAACTAAACTGGTTACTCTGGTTCCCCCTCGGGGCCTCACGCTTACCTGGTGACTCTGGTCACCCCTTGGGGTTCACTTTCGCCTGGTGAATCTGGATCTTAGCTGGTCCGCACCTGGATCTGGTGACAGGTCACCAGGTGGGCCTCACCTGGACTTGGTGAATCATGTTGCCACCTGCGCCTCACCTGGACCTTGTGACTGTGGTCCCTCCTGGACCTCACCTGGATCTGGTGGCTCTGGTTCCCATATGGGGCTCTCCTGGACCTGGTTCCTGTGGTCTCCATCTGGCCTCACCTGGAACACAATGACTCTGATCCATATTTGGGCCTCTCCTGGACCTGTTGAGTCTGGTCCTTACCTGGGCATCAATGGGACCTGGATACTCTCTTATATACCTGGGCCTCACCAGGACTTGGTGACTTTGGTCCCACCTGGGCCTCACCTGGACGGGGTGACTGGTTCCCACAGGGACCTCACCTCGACCTGGTGACTCAGGTCCTCATATGGGCATCTTGGGACCTGGTTTCACAGTTCCACATCGGGGCCTCACCTGGACCTAGTGATTCTCGTCCCCCTCAGGGCCTTACCCTGACTTGTGACACTGGTCCCCACATGGATATCACCAGAACCGGGTGACACACCCGGAGCTGGGGACACTGGTCCTCAGGTGGGCCTCAACAGGACCTGGTGAATCTACTCCAAACTTAGGCTTCGTCTGGACCTTGTGACTCTTTTCCCACCTGGCATCAATGGGACATGGTTACTCTGTTCCCCACCTGGGCCTCACCTTGACATGATAACTTTGCTGCACACTTTGGCCTCAACTGGTCCTGATGACTCTCGTCCCCCAACCTAGGCCTCATTCTGGACTGGTGACTGTCGTCCCCAACTGGGTCTCAGCTGGACCTGGTGACTACCGTTCCCACATGAACCACACCTGGACCTGGTGACTGTGGTGTTCTTGTAGACTCACATTTATCTTGTGACTCACATCCCCACTAGGGCCTCACCTGGATCTGGTGACTCTGGCCTGCATGCTGGCCTCACCTGGACCTGGTAACTCTGGTCCCTAACTGGACATCATCGGGACACGGTTCCTCTGCATGGCCTGCATGTTGGCCTCAGCCGGAACTGGTGAGTGGGGTTGCCACCTGTGTCTCACCCATACCTGGTTACACAGGTCCCCACGTGGGCCTCACTTGGACCTGGTGAATCTGGTCCTTACCTGGTCCTCACCCGGACCTGGTAACCCTGGTCACCACCTGGGAATCACCTGGACCTGGTGAATTTGGTCCCCATCTGGGCCTCACACAGTCCTGTTGACTTTCTTCCCCACCTGGACCTGGTTGCTGTGCACGCCTTCTTGGCCTCATTGGAACTGGTGACTCTGATCCTAACTGGGCCTCACCCAGATCTGGTGACTCTGGTCCTCACCTGTAGAACATTATGACCTGGATACTCTGTTCCACACCTGAGCCTCACCTGGACATGATGACTCTGGATCCCCTCTGGTCCTCAGCCTGACATGGTGACTCTGGTCCCCATCTGGATGTCACCTAGATCAGGTGAATCTGGTACCCCTCTAGGCCTCAACTAGACCTGGTGACTCAGGTCCTCAACAGGGCCTCAACGGAACCTAGTGAATATGCTCCCCACCTGCGCCTCATCTGGACTTGGTGACGCTGGTTCTATCTGGGCATCATCGGGACATGGTTACTCTGTTCCCCACTGGGACTGACTTGATCCTGGTAACTCTGGTCCGGACTTTGGCCTCTTCTGTACCAAGTGACTCTGGCTCCACCAGGGCCAAACCTTTAACTGGTGACTCTGATCCTAAGCATGGCCTCACCTGACCTGGTACTGTGTTCCCATCGGGACCTCACCTGGACCTCTTGTCTCTAGTCCCACCTGGGCCTCACCAGGGCCTGGTGTCTCTGGTACCCCACCTGTGTAGCATCAGGATATGGTTACACTGTTCACTAACAGTGACCCAGCCGGAACTATTAACTCTGGTCTTCACCTGGGCCACACCTGCAAATGGTGACACTGGTTCCCACCTGGGTCTCACCTGGACATGGTCACTCGGATCCCACCTGGTCCTTACTGTAACTGGTGATTCTCGTTCCCACATGGACATCACTGTGGACCTGGTGGCTGCAGTGTTTCTAGCTTCTCATGTACCTCGTGACTCTGGTCCCCACCAGGGCCTCACCGGGACCTGGTCAGTGTGGTTGCCACCTGCATCTCACCTGCAGCTGGTGATTCTGGTCTGCACCTGAGACTCCCCTGGATCTAGTGACTGTGGTCCCCACCTGGGCTTCACCTGGATTGGGGGACTCTGGTCCCCATCTGAGCCTCACCTGGCCCTGTTGACCATGGTCCTCAACTGGGCAAAATCGGGACGCGGTGACTGTGTTCCACAACTCGAACTCACCTGGACCACGTGACTCTGGTTCCCCTCTGGGTCTCACCGTGCCCTAGTGACTGTGAAACACACTTTGGCCTGACTTGGACCTGCTGACCCTGGTTGGAAGCTGCGCCTGACCTCGAATTGTTGACTCTGGTTCTTTCAAAGGCCTCCCCTGTACCTGGTGATCCTGGTCTCCCCCGGGCCTCACCTGGACGTGGTGACTCTTGTCACAACTGGGGACTCACATGGACCTGCTTACTGTGTTCCACACCTGGGCCTCAATAGACCTGTTGACCATGGTCCCCAAGCCGGCCTCACATGGACCTGTTGCCTCTGATCCCCACCGGGGCCTCACGTGTACCTGGTAACTCTGGTCCTCTTCTTGGCCTCATCTGGACCTAGTGACTCTTGTCCCCACCTGGGCTTCACATGGATCTGGTGACTGTGGTCCCCACCTGGACTTCACCTGTATCTGGTGACTCTGGTACCCACCTGGACCTCTCCTGGACCTGGTGACTCTCTTTCCAAAATGGACCTCACCTGGATCTGGTGACTCTGGTCCTCAGTTTGTCCTCACCTGGATCTGGTGTCTCTCGTCCCCACTTTGAACTAACTCAGAACTGCTGAATTTTCCCCCACCTTGGCCGCACCCAGACCTGGTGACTCTTGTCCCCAGCTATGCCTCAATTCGACCTGTTGAATCTGGTCCTCACGTGGGCCTCACATGGACCTGGTACTCAGCTGGATAGAGTGGCTCTGGTTCCCACAAGCGGCTCACCTGATACTGCTGACTGTGATCTTAGTCTATGCCACACCAGGACCTGGTGATTCTGTTCCCCATCTGGGCTTGCATGGCTCTAGTGACTCTGGTCTTCACCCAGGCATCATTGGGACCTGGATACTCTATTCCACACCTGGGCCTCACTTTGACCAGGGATCGCTGGTCCCATTTTGGGCCTCAAATTAACTGGTTACTCTGGTTCCCCCTCTGGGCCTCACCCTTACCTGGTGACTCTGAAAACCCCTTGGGCTTCACTTGGCCCTGTGAATCTGGTCCTTAGCTGGTCCGCTCCAGGATGTGGTGACTGGTCGCCACCTGGGCCTCACCTGGACTTGGTGAATCCTGTTGACACCTGCGCCTCACCTGGACCTTGTGACTGTGGTCCCACCTGGACCTCACCTGGATCTGGTGGCTCTGGTTAACATATGGGGCTCTCCTGGACCTGGTTCCTGTGGTCTCCATCTGGCCTCACCTGTAACACAATGACTCTGATCCATATTTGGGCCTCTCCTGGACCTGTTGACTGTGGTCCTTACCTGGAAATCATTGGGAGCTGGATACTCGCTTATATACTTGGGCCTCACCTGGACCTGGTGACTGTGGTCCCACCTGGGCCTCACCTGGACGAGGTGACTGGTTCCCACAGGGACCTCACCTGGACCTGGTGACTCAGGTCCTCATATGGGCATCATGGGACCTGGTTTCTCAGTTCCACATCGGGGACTCACCTGGACCTAGTGATTCTCGTCTCCCTCTGGGCCTCACCCTGACGTGGTGACTCTGGTCCTCACCTGGACGTCACCAAAACCGGGTGACTCTGGTCCCCCTCTGGGACTCACCCGGAGCTGGGGACACTGGTCCTCAACTGGGCCTCAACAGGACCTGGTGAATCTACTCCTCACTTAGGCCTCGTGTGGACCTTGTGACTCTTTTCCCACCTGGCATCAATGGGACATGGTTACTCTGTTCCCCACCAAGGTCTCAACTGGACATGATAGCTTTTCTCCACACTTTGGCCTCAACTGGTCCTGATGAATCTGGTCCCCCCACCTAGGCCTCAATCTGGACCTGGTGTCTGTGGTCCCCACATGGGTCTCACCTGGACCTGGGGACTCTCGTTCCCACATGAACCACACCTGGACCTGGTGACTGTGGTGTTCCTGTAGACTCACCTTTACCCATTGACTCCGGTCCCCACTAGGGCCTCACCCGGATCTGGTGACTCTGGCCTGCAGGTTGGCCTCACCTGGACCTTGTGAGTGGGGTTGCCACCTGGGCCTCACCCATACCTGGTGACTCAGGTCCACACGTGGGCCTCTTGGACCTGGTGAATCTGGTCCTTACCTGGTCCTCTCCCAGACCCGGGGACTCTGGTCACCACCTGGGCCTCACCTGGACCTGGTGAATCCGATCCCCATCTGGGCCTCACCCAGGCATGGTGACTTTGTTCCCCACCTGGATCTGATTGCTGTGGACTCTTTCTTGGCCTCACCTGGAACTGGTGAATCTGATCCTATCTGCGAGTCTCCCAGACCAGGTGACTCTGGTCCTCACCTGGGCATTATTGGTACCTGGTGACTCTGTTCCACATTTAGTCTCACCTGGACATGATGACTCTGGAACCTCCCTGGGACTCACCCTGACATGGTGACTCTGGTCCCCATCTGGATGTCGCCTAGACCAGGTGAATCTGTTACCCCTCTAGGGCTCAAATATACCTGGTGACACTGGTCCTCAACTGGGTGTCACCGAGACCTAGTGAATATGCTCCCCATCCTGCGCCTCATCTGGACCTGGTGACGCTGGGTCTACCTGGGCATCATCGGGACATGGTTACCCTGTTCCCCACTGGGACTGACCTGATTCTGGTAACTCTGGTCCTGACTTTGGCCTCTTCTGTACCAGGTGACTCTGCTTCCACCTGGGCCTCACCTGTAACTGGTGACTCTGATCCAAAGCATGGCCTCTCCTGACCTGGTGACTGTGGTTCCCATCGGGACCTCACCTGGACCTCATGTCTCTGGTCCCACCTGGGCCTCACCAGGACCTGGTGTCTCTGGTACCCACCTGGGTAGCATCAGGATATGGTTACACTGTACACTAACAGTGACCCAGCCGGACCTATTAACTCTGGTATTCACCTGGAGCCACACTTGGACATGGTGACACTCGTTCCCACCAGGGTCTCACCTGGAAATGGTGAGTCAGATACCCACCTGTTCCTAACCTGTAACTGTTGATTCTCCTTCACACATGGACATCATGTGGACGTGGTGGCTGCGGTGTTTCTAGTTTGTCATGTACCTTGTGACTCTGGTCCCACCAGGGCCTCACCGGGACCTGGTGAGTGTGGTTGCCACCTGCACCTCACCTGGACCTGGTGATTCTGGTCTGCACCTGAGACTACCCTAGATCTGGGACTGTGGTCCCCACCTGGGCTTCACCTGGATTTGGGGACTCTGGTCCCCATCTGGGCCTCACCTGGTCCTGTTGACCATGGTCCTCAACTGGGCAAAAATTGGGACGCGGTGACTGTGTTCCACAACTGGACCTCACCTGGACCACGTGACTCTGGTGCCCCTCTGGGTCTCACCGTGCCCTAGTGACTGTGAACCACACTTTGGCCTGACTTGGACCTGCTGACCCTGGTTGACACCTGCGCCTGACCTCGAACTGTTGACTCTGTTTTATTCAAGGGCTTCCCCTGTACCTGGTGATCCTGGTCCCCCCTGGGACTCACCTGGACGTGGTGACACTTGTCACCACCGGGGACTCACCTGGATCTGGTTACTGTGTTCCACACCTGGGCCTCAAGTAGACCTGTTGACCATGGTACCGAAGCCGGCCTCATATGGACCTGTTGCCTCTGATTCCCACCGGGGCATCACGTGTACCTGGTAACACTGGTCCTCACTTGGGCCTCATCTGGACCTAGTGACTCTGGTCCCCACTTTGGCTTCACCTGGATCTGGTGACTCTGGTCCTCAACTGGGCATCACATGGACCTATTGAATATGCTCCATCTGGGCCTCATTTGGACCTGGTGACTCTCTTCCCTACCCTGGGCATCATCGGGACATGTTTCCACTGCATGGCCTTTAGGTTGGCCGCGCCTGGACCTGGTAACTGTGGTTCTACCTGGGCATCATCGGGACACTCTTCCTCTGCATTGCCTGCAGGGTGTCCTCACCTGGATCTGGTGAGTGGGGATGCCACTTGGGCCTCACCCATACCTGGTGACCCAGGTGCCCACGTGGGACTCACTTGGACCTGGTGAATCTGGTCCTTACCTGGTCCTCACCCAGTCCTGGTGATTTTGTTCCCCACCTGGACCTGATTGCTGTGGACTCCTTCTTGGCCTCACCTGGAAGTGGTGACTCTGATCGTAAGCTGGGCCTCACCCAGATATGGTGACTCTGCTCCTCACCTGTGGACCATTATGACCTGGATACTCTGTTCCACACCTGAGCCGCACCTGGACATGATGACTCTGGATCCACTCTGGGCATCACCATGACATGGTGACTCTGGTCCCCATCTGGATATCACCAGAACCGGGTGACTCTGGTCCCCCTCTGGGACTAACCCAGAGCTTGGGACACTGGTCCTCAACTGGATCTCAGCAGTACCTGTTGAATCTACTCCTCACTTAGGTCTCGTCTGAACCTTGTGACTCTTTTCCCACCTGGCATCAATGGGACATGGTTACTCTGTTCCCCACCTGGGCCTCACCTAGACATGATAACTTTGCTCCACACTTTGGCCTCAACTGGTCCTGATGACTCTGGTCCCCCCACCTAGGCATCAATCTGGACCCGGTGACTGTGGTCCCCACCTGGGGCTCACCTGGACCTGGTGATTCTCGTTCCCACATGAACCACACCTGGACCTGGTCCCTGTGGTGTTCTTGTAGACTCACATTTACCTGGTGACTCCGGTCCCCACTAGGGCTTCACCTGGATCTGGAGACACTGGCCTGCAGGTTGGCCTCACCTGGACCTGGTGAGTGGGGTTGCCACCTGGGCCTCACCCATACCTGGTGACTCAGGTCCTCACGTGGGCCTCACTTGGACCTGGTGAATCTGGTCATTACCTGGTCCTCTGCCAGACCCGGGGACTCTGGTCACCACCTGGACCTCACCTGGACCTGGTGAATCTGGTCCCCATCTGGGCCTCACCTAGTCATGGTGACTTTGTTCACCACCTGGACCTGATTGCTGTGGACACTTTCTTGGCCTCACCTGGAACTGGTGACTCTAATCTATCTCCACATCACCCAGACCTGGTGACTCTGGTCCTCACCTGGGCATCATTGGTACCTGGTGACTCTGTTCCACAGCTGAGCCTCACCTGGACTTATAGACTCTGGAACCTCTCTGGGCCTCACCCTGACCTGGTGACTCTCGTCCCCATCTGGATGTCACCTGGACCATGGGATTCTGGTACCCCTCTAGGACTCAACCAGGTCTGGGGACTCTGGTCCTCAACTGGGCCTCACCTGGACCTAGTGAATATGCTTAATCTGAGCCTCAGTTGGACTTGGTGACTCTCGTCCCTACCTTGGCATCATCGGGACATGCATCCACTGCATGGCCTGCAGGTTGACCTCAGCTGGACCTTGTAACTCTGGTCCCTACCTGGGCATTACCGGGACACGGTTCCTCTGCATGGCCTCCAGGTTGGCCTCACCTGGCCCTAGTGAGTGGGGTTGCCACCTGGGGCTCACCCATACCTGGTGACACAGGTCCCCACGTGGGCCTCACTTTGACCTGGTGAATCTGGTCCTTTCCTGGTCCTCACCCGGACCTGGTAACCCTGGTCACCACCTGGGAATCACCTGGACCTGGTGAATCTGGTCCCCCTCTGGGCCTCACCCAGTCTTGTTGACTTTCTTCCCCACCTGGACCTGATTGCTGTGGACTCCTCTTGGCCTCAACTGGAACTGGTGACTCTGATCCTAAGTGGGCCTCACCCAGATCTGCTGCTCTGGTCCTCACCTGTGGACCCTTATGACCTGGATACTCTGTTCCACACCAGAGCCTCACCTGGACATGATAACTCTGGAACCTCTCTGGTCCTCACCCTGACCTGGTGACTCTGGTCCCCATCCGGATGTCACCTAGACTAGGTGAATCTGGTGTCCCTCTAGGCCTCAACTTGACCTGGTGACTCTGGTCCTGACCTGGGCCTCACGGGGACCTAGTGAACATGCTCCCAACCTGCGCCTCACCTGGACCTGGTGACTCTGGTTCTACCTGGGCATCTTCGAGACATGGTTACTCTATTCCCCACTGGGACTGACCTGATCCTGGTAACTCTGGTCCTGACTCTGGCCTCTTCTCTACCAGGTGACTCTGGCTCCACCTGGGCCTCACCTGTAACTGGTGACTCTGATCCTATTCATGGCCTCACCTGACCTGGTGTCTGTGGTTTCCATCGGTACCTCACCTGGTCCTCATGTCTCTGGTCCAAATGGGACTCACCAGGACCTTGTATCTGGTACCCACCTGAGTAGCATCAGGATATGGTTACACTGTTCACTAACAGTGACTCGGCCGGACCTATTAACTCTCGTCGTCACCTTGTCCACACTTGGACATGGTGACACTGGCTCCCACCAGGGTCTCACCTGGACATGGTGACTCGGATCCCCACCTGGTCCTCACCTGTAACTTGTAATTCTCGTTCCCACATGGACATCATGTGGACCTGGTGGCTGCAGTGTTTCTAGATTCTCATGTACCTCGTGACTCTGGTCCCCACCAGGGCCTCACCGGGACTTGGTGAGTGTGGTTGCCACCTGCACCTCACCAGGACCTTGTGATTCTGGTCTCCACCTGAGACTACCCTGGATCTGGTGACTCTGGTCCCCACCTGGGCTTCAACTGAATTTGGGGACTCCAGTCCCCATCTGGGCCTCACCTGGCCCTGTTGAACATGGTCCTCAACTGGGCAAATTTGGGACCCAGAGACTGTGTTCCACAACTGGACCTCACCTGGACCAGGTGACTCTGGTCCCCCTCTGGGTCTCAACGTACCCTAGTGACTGTCAACCACACTTTGGCCTGACATGAACCTGCTGACCCCGGTTGCCACCTGCAACTGACCTCGAACAGTTGACTCTGGTTCTTTCAATGGCCTCCCCTGTACCTGGTGATCATGGTCCCCACTTGGGCCTCACCTGGACGTGGTGACTCTTGTCACCACCGGAGCTCACATGGACCTGGTTACTGTGTTCCACCTGGGCCTAATGTAGACCTGTGGACCATGGTCCCCAAGCCGGCCTCACATGGACCTGTTGCCTCTGATCCCCACCGGGGCCTCACGTGTACCTGGTAACTCTGGCCCTCACCTAGGCTTCATCTGGACCTAGTGACTCTGGTCCCCACCTGGGCTTCACCTGGATCTGGTGACTCTGGTCCCCACCTGGAATTCACCTGGATCTGGTGACTCTGGTCCCCAGCTGGACCTCTCCTGGACCTGGTGACTCTCTTTCCAACATGGAGCTCACCTGGATCTGTTGACTCTGGTCCTCAGTTTGCCCTCACCTGGACCTGGTGTCTCTCGTCCCCACTTTGACCTAACTCAGAACTGCTGAATCTTGCCCCACCTAGGCCGCACCCACACCTGGTGAATCTTGTCCCCAGCTATGCCTCAATTCGACCTGATGAATCTGGTTCTGACGTAGGGCTCACATGGACCTGGGACTCAGCTGGATAGAGTGGCTCTGGATCCCACATGGGGCACACCTGATACTGGTGATTGTGGTCTTATTCTATGCCTAGCCAGGACCTAGTGATTCTGTTCCCCATCTGGGCCTGCATGGCCCTAGTGACTCTGGTCCTCACCCAGGCGTCTTTGGGACCTGGATACTCTATTCCACACCTGCGCCTCACTTTGACCAGGGACCTCTGGTCCCATTCTGGGCCTCAAACTAAACTGGTTACTCTGGTTCCCCTCTGGGCCTCACCCTTACCTGGTGACTCTGGTCACCCCTTGTGCTTCACTTGGGCCTGGTGAATCTGGTCCTTAGCTGGTCCGCATCTGGATCTGGTGACTGTTGGCCACCTGGGCCTCACCTGGACTTGGTGAACCCTGTTGTCACCTGCGCCTCACCTGGACCTCCTGACTGTGGTCCCAACTGGACCTCACCTGGATCTGTTGGCTCTGGTTCCCATATGGGGCTCTCCTGGACCTGGTTCCTGTGGTCTCCATCTAGCCTCACCTGGAACACAATGACTCTAATCCATATATGGTCCTCTCCTGGACCTGTTCACTCTGGTCCTTTCCTGGCCATCATTGGGACCTGGATACTCTCTATATACCTGGGCCTCACCTGGACCTGGTGAGTGTGCTCCCACCTGGGCCTCACCTGGACGAGGTGACTGGTTCCCACAGGGAACTCACCTGGACCTGGTGACTCAGGTCCTCATATGGGCATCATGGGACCTGGTTTCTCAGGTCCACATTGGGGCCTCACCTGGACCTAGTGGTTCTCGTCCCACTCTGGGCCTCACCCTGACGTGCTGACTCTGGTCCCCACCTGGATATCACCAGAACCGGGTGACTATGGTCCCCCCCTGGGACTCACCCAGAGTTGGGGACACTGGTCCTCAAATGGGCCTCAACAGGACCTGGTGAATCTACTCCTCACTTAGGCCTCGTCCGTACCTTTTGACTCTTTTCCCAACTGGCATCAATGGGACATGGTTACTCTGTTCCCCACCTAGGTCTCAACTGGACATGATAACTTTGCTCAACACTTTGGCCTCAACTGGTCCTGATGAATCTGGTCCCCCGACCTAGGCCTCAATCTGGAACTGGTGACTGTGGTCCTCATCTGGGTCTCACCTGGACCTGGTGACTCTCGTTCCCACATGAACCACACCTGGACTTGGTGACTGTGGTGTTCTTGTAGACTCACATTTACCTGGTGACTCCGGTCCCCACTAGGGCCTCACCTGGATCTGGTGACTCTGGCCTGCAAGTTGGCCTCACCTGGACCTGGTGAGTGGGGTTGCCACCTGGGCCTCACACATATCTGGTGACCCACGTCTCCACGTGGGCCTCTTGGACCTGGTGAATCTTGTCCTTACCTGGTACTCTTCCAGACCCAGGGACTCTGGTCACCACCTTGGCCTCCCTGGCCTGGTGAATCTGGTCCCATCTGGGCCTCACCCAGTCCTGGTGACTTTGTTCCCCACTTGGAACTGATTGCTGTGGACTCTTTTTGCCTCACCTGGAACTGGTGACTCTGATCCTATCTGCGCGTCACCCAGATCTGGTGACTCTGGTCCTCACCTGGGCATCATTGGTACCTGATTACTCTGTTCCACACCTGAGCCTCACCTGGACATGATGACTCTGGAACCTCTCTGCGCCTCACCCTGACCTGGTGACTCTGGTCCCCATCTTGATGTCACCTGGACCAGGTGATTCTGGTACCCCTCTAGGCCTCAACCAGATCTGGTGACTCTGGTCCTCAAATGGGCCTCACTTGGACCTAGTGAATATACACGATCTGGGCCTCATATGGACCTGGTGACTCTGGTCCCTACCTGGGCTTCATCGGGACACGGTTCCTCTGCATGGCCTGCAGGTTGGCCTCACCTGGACGTGGTAACTCTGATCCCTACTTGGGCTTCTTCGGGACACGGTTCCTCTGCATGGCCTGCAGGTTGGCCTCACCTGGACCTGGTGATTGGGGTTGCCACCAGGGCCTCACCCATATCTGGTGACACAGGTCCCCCCGTGGGCCTCACTTGGACCTGGTGAATCTGGTCCTTACCTGGTCCTCACCCAGAACTGGTAACTCTGGTCACCACCTGGGAATCACCTGGACCGGGTGAATCTGGTCCCCATCAGGGCCTCACCCAGTCCTGGTGACTTTGTTCCCTACCTGGACCTGATTGCT
The DNA here is from genome assembly GCF_011100685.1 of Canis lupus familiaris. NCBI lineage: Eukaryota > Metazoa > Chordata > Mammalia > Carnivora > Canidae > Canis > Canis lupus. Next base: position 276,165 of record NW_023330408.1, read on the forward strand.
GTGGACTCCTTCTTGGCCTCACCTGGACCTGGTGACTCTGATCCTATCTGCGGGTCACCCAGACCTGGTGACTCTGGTCCTCACCTGGGCATCATTGGTACTTGGTGACTCTGTTCCACAGCTGAGCCTCACCTGGACATGATGACTCTGGAACCTCTCTGGGCCTCACCCTTCCCTGGTGACTCTGGTCCCCATCTGGATGTCACCTGACCATGTGATTCTGGTACCCCTCTAGGCCTTCAACCACATCTGGTGACTCAGGTCCTCAACTGGCCTCACCTGGACCTAGTGAATATGCTCCATGTGGGCCTCATTTGGACCTGATGACTCTGGTCCCTACCTGGCATCATAGGGATATGGTTCCACTGCATGGCCTGCAGGTTGGCCCTCACCTGGACCTGGTAACTCTGGTCCCTACCTGGGCATCATCGGGACATGGTTCCACTGCATGGCCTGCAGGGTTTGCCTCACCTGGACCTGGTAACTCTGGTCCCTACATGGGCATCATCGGGACACGGTTCCTCTCCATCGCCTGCAGGTTGGCCTCACCTGGACCTGGTGAGTGGGGTTGCCAATTGTGCCTCACCATACCTGGTGACACAGGTCCCCACTGGGGCCTCAATTGGTACCTGGTGAATCTGGTCCTTACCTGGTCCTTCCCCGGAACTGTATACTCTGGTCACCACCAGGGAATTACCTGGGCCTGGTGAATCTGGGTCCCCATCTGGCCTCACCAAGTCCTGGTGGACTTTGTTCTCCCCACATGGACCTGATTCCTGTGGACGCCTTCTTGGCATCACCTGGAACTGGTGACTCTGATCCTATCTGCTCGTCACCCAGACCTAGTGAATCTGGTCCTCAACTGGCATCATTGGTACCTGGTGACTCCTGTTCCACCACCTGAGCCCCTCACTGACATGATGTCTCCGGAATCTCTCGGCCCTCACCCTGACCTGGGACTCTGGTCCCCATCTCGTTGTCACCTGAACCAGGTGATTCTGGTACCCTTATAGGGCTCAACCAGAATCTGGTGACTCTGGTCCTCAACTGGGCCTCACCTTGACCTGGTGAATATGCCTCATCTGGGCACTCATCCTGGACATGGTGATTCTGATCCCTACCTCGGCATCATTTACCGGGATATGGTTCCCCTCCATGGCCTGCAAGTGGTGCCCTCACCTGGACCTGATAACTCTAGACCCCACCTGGGCACTCATCTAGGACATGGTTCCTCGGCATGGCCTGCAGGTTGGCCTCACTGGACCTAGTGAGTGGGGTTGTCACCTGAGACTCAACCATGACCCTGGTGACCACAGGTCCCACGTGGGCCTCACGTGGGACCTTTTGAATCTTGTCCTTACCTGGTCCTCACCCGGAACTGGTTAGTCTGGTCCCCACCTGGACTTCACCTGGATTTGGTGACTCTGGTCCCCCACCTGGAACTCACCTGTATCTGGTGACTCTGGTCTCAGTTTGGCCTCACCTTTACTGGTGTCTTCTCGTCCCCACGTTGACCTAACTCAGAACTGCTGAATCTTGCCCCACCTAGGCCGCACCCAGACCTGATGACTCTGTCCCCAGCTATGCCTCAATTCGACCCTGATGAATCTGGTCCTCAAGTGGGCCTCACATGGACCTGGGACTCAGCGGGATAGAGTGGCTCTGGTTCCCACAAGTGGCTCACCTGATACTGGTGACTGTTTTCTTATACTATGCCTCACCCAGGACCTAGTGATTCTGTTCCCCATCTGGGCTTTCATGGCCCTAGTGATTCTGGTCCTCACCCAGGCATCTTGGGACCTGGATACTCTATTCCACACCTGGGCCTCACTTTGTCCAGGGACCTCTGGTCCCATTCTGGGACTCAAACTAAACTGGTTACTCTGGTTACCCCTCGGGGCCTCAGCCTTACCTGGTGACTCTCGTCACCCCTTGGGCTTCACTTGGGCCTGGTGAATCTGGTTCTTAGCTGGTCCGCACCTGGATCTGGGTGACAGGTCACCACGTGGGCGTCACCTGGACTTGGTGAATCATGTTGCCACCTGCGCCTCACCTTGGACCTTGGGACTGTGGTCCCTCCTGGACCTCACCTGGATCTGGTGGATCTGGTTCCCCATATGGGGCTCTCCTGGACCTGGTTCCTGTGGTCTCCATCTGGTCTCACCTGGAACACAAATGAACTCTGATCCATATTTGGGCCTCTCCTGGACTTGTTGACTCTGGTCCTTACCTGTGCATCATTGGGACCTGGATACTATCTTATATACCTGGACCTCACCAGGACCTGGTGACTGTGGTCCCACCTGGGCCACACCTGGACGGGGTGACTGGTTCCCACAGGGACATCACCTGGACCTGGTGACTCAGGTCCTCATATGGGCATCATGGGACCTGGTTTCTCAGTTCCACATCGGGGCCTCACCTGGACCTAGTGATTCTCGTCCCCCTC
>NW_023330409.1:0-42035 GCF_011100685.1 Canis lupus familiaris
TAAGGACCCATCTATATGTTGCTTATAAGAGACTGATTTTAGACCTAAAGACACCTGCAGATGGAAACTGAGGGGATGGAGAACCATCTATCATGCTAATGGATGCCAAAAGGAAGCCAAAGTAGCCATACTTATCTAGATACACTACATTTTAAAACAAAGACTGTAACAAGAGATGAAGAAGGGCATTATATCATAATTAAGGAGTCTATCCATCAAGAAGATCTAATAGTAGTAAATATTTATGCCCCAACTTGGAAGCACCTAAATATGTAAATCAATTAATAACAAACATAAAGAAACTCATTGATAATGATACAGTAATAATAGGGGACTATAACATCCCACTTATAACAACGGACAGCTCAGCTAAGGAGAAAATCAACAAGGAAACAATGGCTTTGAATGACACACTGGACCAGATGGACCTAATAGATATATTCAGAAGATTTCATCCTAAAACAGCAGAATACACATTCTTTTCAGTGCAAAGAACATTTTCCAGAATAGATTACATTCTGGGTCACAAATCAGCTGTCAACAAGTACAAAAAGACCAAGATCACATCATGCATATTTTCAGACCACAACACTATGCAACTTGAAGTCAACCACAAGAAAAAATTTGGAAAGACTGCAAATACAAGAAGGTTAAAGAACATCTTTCTAAAAAATTAATGGCTTAATCAAGACATTAAAGAAGAAACAAGGGGTGTCTGGGTCATTCTTAAGGTTGCTTAAGAATCTGCCTTTGGCTCAGGTCATGATCCCGGGGTCCTGGGATGGAGCCCCAAGTTGGGCTGCCTGCTGGATGGGGAGCCTGTTTCTTCTCCCTTTGCCACCCCTCACTCATTCTCTCATTCTTCCCCCTCCTTCCCTCCCTTCCTCCCCTCTCTCTCCCATCTCTCTCAAAAAGATAAAAATCTTTTAAAAATAAAAAATTAAAAAGAAGAAATGAGAAAGTACATAAAGCAAATGAAAATTAATACATGACAGTCCAAAACCTTTGGACGCAGCAAATGCAGTCACAATACAGGTCTATCTCAAGAAGCAAGAAAAGTCTCAAATGCACAACATAACTTTATACCTAAAGGAGCTAAAATGCAACAGCAAATAAGGCCTTGAGCCAGAAGAATAAGGGAAATAATAAAGATTAGGGGAGATAAATGATATAGAAACAAAAAAAAAAAAAAACCCTGCAGATCAATGCAACAGAGAGCTGGTTCCTTAAATTATTAGTAAAACTGATAAACCCCTAGCCAGACCTATCAAAAAGAAAGAGAAAGGACCCAAATTAAGTCATGAATAAAAGAGGAGGAATCACAACCAACAACACAGAAATACAAATAATCATAAGACAATATTATGAAAAAATTATTATATATACGCATATACATACATGCATACATATGATGGAATATCACTTAGTCATCAAAAAGAATGAAATCTTGCCATTCGTAATGATGTGGAGGGAGCTAGTGTATTATGCTAAGCAAAATAAGTCAGAGAAAGAAAAATACCACATGATTCCACTCATGTGGAATTTAAGAAACAAAACAGATGAACATAGAAGAGAAGGAAAACTAAAATAAGGCAAAAACAGAGGGGGAGACAAACCATAAGAGATTCTTAACCCTAGTATACAAACTGATGGTTGCTGGAGGGGAGGGGGTGGGGTCATGGGGTAACTGGTTGATGGGCTTTAAGGAGGGCACATGATGTAGTGAGCACTGAGTGTTATGTGCAACTGAGGAATCACTAAGTTCCAGCCCTGAAACTAGTATAGACTATATGTTAAATGGAACTGCATAGAGAATCCAGAAGTGGACCCTCAACTTTATGGTCAACTAATATTTGACAAAGCAGGAAAGACTATCCATTGGAAAAAAGGCAGTCTCTTCAATAAATGGTGCTGGGAAAATTGGACACACACATGCAGAAGAATGAAACTAGACCATTCTCTTATACCATACACAAAGATAAACTCAAAATGGATGAAAGATCTAAATTTGTGAGACAAGATTCCATCAAAATCCTAGAGGAGAACACAGGCAACACCCTTTTTGAATTTGGCCACAGCAACTTCTTGCAAGATACATCCATGAGGCAAAAGAAACAAAAACAAAAATGAATTATTGGGACTTCATCAAGATAAGAAGCTTTTGCACAGCAAAAGAAACAGTCAACAAAACTAAAAGACAACCTACAGAATGGGAGAAGATATTTGCAAATGACATATCAGCTAAAGGGCTAGTATCCAAGATCTATAAAGAACTTATTAAACTCAACAGCAAAGAAGCAAACAATCCAATCATGAAATGGGCAAAAGACATGAACAGAAATCTCACAGAGGAAGACATAGACATGGCCAACATGCACATGAGAAAATGCTCGGCATCACTTGCCATCAGGGAAATACAAATCAAAACCTCAATGAGATACCACCTCACACCAGTGAGAATGGTGAAAATTAACAAGACAGGCAACAACAAATGTTGGAGAGGATGTGGAGAAAGGGGAACCCTCTTGCACTGTTGGTGGGAATGTGAACTGGTGCAGCCACTCTGGAAAACTGTGTGGAGATTCCTCAAAGAGTTAAAAATAGAACTGCCTTACGACCCCGCAATTGCACTACCGGGGATTTACCCCAAAGATACAGATGCAGTGAAACGCTGGAACACCTGCACCCCAATGTTTATAGCAGCAATGTCCACAATAGCCCAACTGTGGAAGGAGCCTTGGTGTCCATCGAAAGATGAATGGATAAAAAGAAGATGTGGTCTATGTATACAATGGAATATTACTCAGCTGTTAGAAAAGACAAATACCCACCATTTGCTTCGACATGGATGGAACTGGAGGGTATTATCCTGAGTGAAATAAGTCAATCGGAGAAGGACAAACATTATATGGTCTCATTCATTTGGGGAATATAAGAATTAGTGAAAGGGAATAAAGGGAAAGTAGAGAAAATGAGTGAAAATATCCATGAGGGTGACAAAAGATGAGAGACACGTAACTCTGGGGTAGTGGAAAGGGAGGTGGGTGGGGGGTTGGGGTGACTGGGTGATGGGCACTGAGGGGGGCACTTGGCGGGATGATAACTAGGTGTTATGCTATATGTTGGCAAATTGAACGCCATAAAATTTTTTAAAAAAAGGAAACAGAAAAAAATTTTAAATCCACTTTTTTTTGCCATTTAAATATAAATAAATAAATAGATAGATAGATAGATAAATAATAAATAAATAAATAAATAAATAAATAAATGCCTCTAAATGAGGAGGAACAGACACAAGGGTAAGGTAGGAGTCAGCATTCCTCATCTTTACAAGTAGATTCCCATCTTGACAGAGTCTGTGAGCCATTTGGTTCTTCCAGGATGGACAAGCTATAATTAAACTGAAAAGAATGTGGAGTACCTGGCTGGGTCAGTCAGGGAAGCATGAGACTCTTGATCTCAGGGTTGTGAGCTGAGCCCAGCCCATTGTTGGGTGTAGAGATGAATTATATTTCCCAGTGTAAATCAACATCTTAGTATTATAATTTATGTCTCGTATTCTTTTTTAAGATACAGTTTTTAAACTAATCTCTAGATTACATGTCTCTTCCTCCTAGTAAGTAGTCTCTATCCTCCCTAGCCAGCTGCAGAGGCAGGGAGAGCAATCCTAAACACCACTAGCTACTTGCAATGACCATAATCCCCAGCCTCAGAGGAGAGCGAGTGCTACTATTTCCAGTCTAAACTGGCCTTCCTCTTGTGTGCCTTTGTTTTTCTTCCATTAGTATAAAGTAGATTCTATTAAAGAGTATTAATGAATGAAGCATGAGGAATAATAATGTTTATCTAAGAAGTGAATCCTGAACACTTAAAGTTGCATGTTTTCAGCTTGGTAGGAAATAATAAGTAGTTATACAAAGGTACTCAAATATCTCAGAGTGTGACTGGTATACACAAACTGCTATATAAGTGTCCTATAAAGAGGAGAGAGATTATTTTTGGCTGAAGTGATCTGGGAAAGCTTCATGTAGAAAATGGCATTTAATCTAGTGCTTGAAGCAGAAAGAAAATTATAATGTGTGAAGTTGGAAGAGAAAATGATCCAAATGCAGGCGTCAGTATGCTCACAGAGGTTGCTGGTGTTTCTGTGTAATGATATACGGGGATAAGAAAAGGATTCTTGAAATACTTATTTTACTCTGGGTATATTATTTTGTATATATTTTATCTCAGTGCAGTGAGGTTTAGACTTCATTTTGTCTTGTGTGGAAACTCCGAGGTCGGGATGTCTCCCTATAGCTGTATTTTTCTGCATGATGTGGCCATAAACTGTGGAGTTAGGTCTCCTGAATCTGACCATATGTGTTCCTAGGTATAAACTTCTGTGTGGGTGCATTTCTCTGCAGATATTTTGGTCTTTGTGGGTGGTGCACATGCAGTCCTGAGGGGATAGGAAGGAAAGACAGAGAAAGGAGTAGCAGGGTGGCAGGGTATGGGGGAAGAAAGCGGGGTGTTGACAGGAACCTGTCTGAAGCCCAAATATGAAACTGATACACATAATGAGTATTTTAAAGTAGTTGATAATTCATTGTCACATGGACCTCAGAGGTTCTTTTTCTAATAAACAACATTTATTGGTAAAAAACTAGCTTTTCAAAATGCCATATTTTATCCGTCACATTCTATCTCTTCTCATTTGTCCTTCCTTTCATCCAATTTAACCCTATTTTTGGATTTTTTTTTTAAGTTTCTTTCTTTCTTCTTCTTCTTCTTCTTCTTTCTTCTTCTTCTTCTTCTTCTTCTTCTTCTTTCTTCTTCTCAAAAAGAAAGCTTTATGTTTTCTTTCTTTTCTTATCCTTCCAGTTTTAATCCTTTCTTCATTGAAGTTTTCTCCCTGTTTTTCCTTTCTCTTCTAATGTATGGAGCTAATACCATACCCCACCCATACCTCAGAATCAATTGTATTTAAATTGGGAAAAGGGTTATCTCTTGTTGTAAAGATGTTTTAGGCTCAGTCTTGGGCTTTTGTCTCCACTGTCACTACCACAGTCAGTTCATTCACTGGTTCAACAAATTTTAATTGGGTGCTTTTGTGTATGTCAAAGGCCTTGTTCTAATTCCTGGAGAAACAGAAAAAATACCTAGCATAGACAACCAAGTATATTAATTATCATCTTTAATGAAAGTAACCAACTTTTCCATCCTCCAGACATAGGAGAAAACTAAAAGACAGAGATGCAAAAGTGAGTTAGCTAGTTTTTTATAGGTATCTATTATATATCATCTTAAGAAAACTGAGGTAGTAAATAATCATCCAATGCATTTGCGTATTTATCATATTTGTTAATATATTGCCATTTTAGGAAATAAGGACAAATCAAAATTAGGGTTAGTGAGCAATATTTCTACATTTGTTTCTTAGAAATAGTCCAGGCATTTGGGGATTGTTTATTAATCAACTTGATTGTGTGTTTAATGATTAAAGTTGTAAAGTTAGTTAAGAATCTGGAAATACAATTTTAGCTAATGCAATATTATATATCCTTATGAATTCTAGAATTATAAGAATTTCATAAAATTGAACTCCTTTGAAAGATATTATCACCATTTCACTTACACTAATATATACATATATAATATGTGTATAATTGGTATAGAAAATATATTTGAAGAAATAATGGCTGAAAATTTCCCAAATTTAATGAAAGTTATAAATTCACATTCAAAAAACTCTGGAAAACAGCGGTTTCTTACAAAATGAAACGTACTCTTACTATATGATCCAGCAATCATGCTCTCTGGTAGTCATTCAACGGAGTTGAAAACATATTTCCACACAAAACACTGTAGCTTTATTTATAATTACCAAAACTTGGAAGCAACCCAGATGTCCGTCAATAGGTAAATAGATAAACTGGTACATCCAGACAATGGAATATTTTTCAGCACTTAAAAGAAATGAGCTATCAAGACATGAAAGACATGGAGGAAACTTTAATGCACATTACTAAGTGAAAGAAGCTAATCTAAAAAGGCTTCATATTGGGGTGCCTGGGTGGCTCAGTGGTTGAGCATCTGCCTTTGCCTCAAGTTGGGAGCCTGGGGTCCTGGAATTGGGTCCAGCATTGGGCCCCTTGCAGGGAGCCTGCATCTTCCTCTGCCCGTGTCTCTGCCTCTTTTATTGGGTCTCTCAATAATGAATGGCCTACATATTTTTTATTCCAACCGTTTGACATTCTGGAAAAAACTGAACTATGGGTGACGGAGAAGGATAAATAGGCAGAGTATGGAGGATTTTTAGTCAATGAAAATACTTTGTATGATACTATGATGATAGATACATGTCATTATACATTTGTCCAAACCCCACAGAATGTAACAATAGGAATGAACCCTAGTGTAACTGTGGGCTTTGGGTGGTTATGATGTGTCAGTGTAGGTTCATCAGTTCTGACAAATTTACTACTCCGGTGAGGAATGTTGATAACGGAAGAAGTTATGCATTGTGGTGGCAGGGTTATATGGGAACTCTGTACCTTCTTCTGAATTTTGCTGTGAACCTAAACTGCTCTAAAAAGATAGTCTTTTAATTTTTTTTAAGTGGAAAAAAATCAATGGGAACTCTTGACACCAAATTTAGTACTTTGAAATAATCTGTAACTTTTTTTAAATGGGCAAAAGACTTGTACAGACAATTCACCACCAAACATGTACGACAATTATCATAGGTTTCACTTATATGTGGAATTTAAGAAACAAAACAGATCATAGGGAAGGGAGGGAAAATAAAATAAGATGAAATCAGAGAGGGAGACAAACCACAAGAGACTCTTAACTATAGGAAACAAACTAAGGGCTGCTGAGAGGAGTGGGTAGGAAGATGGGGGTAACTGAGTGATGGGCATTAAGGAGGGCATGTGAATGTAATGAGCACTGGGTGTTACATGCAATTGATGAATAACTGAACTCTAGGGCTCCTGGGTGGCTAGTGGTTAAGCGTCTGCCTTTGGCTTGGGTCATGGTCCCAGGGTCCTGGCTGGGTCATGACCAGGGTCCTCAGGTGGGAGCCCGCTTCTCCCTCTCCCTTTGCCCCTCCCTGCTGCTTGTGCTCTCTCTCTCTCTCTCTCTCTCATATAGATAAATAAAATCTTTTTTAAAAAACCCGAACTCTACATCTGAAACTAATGATACACTATGTGTTAATTAATTGAATTTAAATAGGATAAATAAAAAGATGTACAGATGATAAATAACATAAAAAGATGTTCAGTATTATTACTCATTAAGAAAATGCAAATTAAAACCACAAGGAGATACTAATATATATACATATATATATATATATATTTCTTTTTTTTTTTTTTTTTGCATAAGGGAGATACTAATTAACCTAATAGAATGCCTAAAAAACAAACTGAAACAATAGTGAAAACTGACAATACAAGTGCTGATGAAGATGTGGAACAACTGGAACTCTCATACATGGTGGTAGAGATGCAAACTGGTACAGTCACTTTGTAAAACACTTTTCCAGCTTCTTACAAATTTAAAATATTTACCATACCAGTACCTTGAGTACACCATCCTTTCAGATAGTTTTTGAACATTCTCTCCAAGAAACTAACAATGAGTGCATTTGACAACTGTTTATCCTGCTTTTAAGCCAGCATCAGAACAACCTCTGTTCAAAGCTTTTAACCTAAAATATGCCCTAAAGAAGGGTATTCATAAATGAATTTGATTTTTCAGCCAGTGAGGTATTTTGCCCTGTGATTAGATTTTCTTGGCATAGAACAATTAGTTGTGTGATTTTGTAAGTGCTTGAGTGAAAGAAAGTGCTCACAACATAGGTGGGTGGGTGGGTATGGACCCAACTTATCAGTAACAACCTTAGCTAGTAGTTCATGCTTTAGTGAGAAGGAAATGGGGAAACGGGTACTACCATTTGGAATTCATAGAGTATATTGGGAGAAAACATTTTAAACATATTAAACCTCATTGTTGAAATAATAAATTTGGGGTTTTTTTTCCTACTTTGGAATTCTAGGGATTTGAGAGAATTCCAGAATGTTGTTAGCCTAAGTCCCTCTTTTTGAGCAAGGCCTGGCCTCTATGAGAAACAAAAGATGGTATGGTAGATGCAGGGAAATATCTTGGTCCACACACAGTTCAAGCTCTTACGATCCAAAGGTTTCTGTTTTCTGGCCTTTATCTTCTATGTCTTCCTCAGTACCATGTAGCTCCAGCTCTTAAAATAAATTTACTTGATGATGACTTCACTGTCCTATACCTTGTGCTCTGAATTTTTAAGTGTTAGCAATGAATACAGGGATAGACCAGATGAACCCTCTCATTTTTCAGTATCCCTATGAGTATTAATCTCTTGATAAGTCATAGTATTCTCATAAGAGCTAATCAAATTTTAAGATGGTAAGAGGGGTTAGGGCAAATTTTGTTGACATGGAGGATATAGGCAGAACTCACTTGGCATAGTTCCCAAATGCACAAATTTCAGTTCCACAGTCAAGTTAAATAACACCAGTTCCTAACAACATAGTTGAGATTTCAGTTACCACTGTAGATTAGCTGTGAGTAACTGCAATGAAGTACAAACTTCACTATTAACCTTTTAGTCCACAAATCACTATGTAAATAACAGATAAGCATTGTGGTCAGTGGCCAATGCATCACTTCTTTCAAAGTCTATCAGTGATTGGTCACTGTGTGATTATTCAGTTTCCACAGAGGATAACAAAGATTACAGTTGTATTGCCTCTTTATCTTTGGGTGATAAACCATGCACACTCTACTTAAAATAAATACTTGAAAAAGGGAAGTAGTCAACAAAGGTGAGAGTATAGTAGAGAAACAAATAATCCTAGGGGTGAAATTGGAATAAATGTAAATGGAGTTATAAAAGAAACAGCTGACCATGGATGACATTGCCATCATTTGAGAGACCCTAGATATGTAGCAAAAGGAATGTAGTAAAGACAAACTTAACATAAATGGGTAAAGGATGATTGTGTGCCCGAAAAAGTGATGCCAGCAAAGTACTTCACATTAAAGTAACTCTCAAGACACATTTCATGACATTGAAAGTGCAAAGATAAATGTTGGAGGCTAATCCAGGCTTCGATTAGTATGATAATCTGCGAAGTCATAGAGAAAATACTCACTCCATACCCTAAATGACATTATAAGAAGGCAAGAATGATTCAAACCATTCATGACACACTTTTTTCGTAGTAAGTGTTTTTTTTTTTTTTAAGGTTTTTATCAATTTATTCATGAGAGAAACACACAGAGAGGCAGAGACACAGGCAGAGGGAGAAGCAGACTCCCTGCTGGGAGCCTGATGCAGGACTCAATCCCACATCCCTGGAATCATGACCTGAGCCAAAGGCTGATGCTCAATCACTGAGCCACCCCGGTGCCCCTAGAAGGTGTTTTATTACAATCTTAGCAAGACAGTTCAGTGGGTATCTGAAGGTTTTAAAAGAGAAATATATACTTTCCAGGTACATGAACAATAATACAGTAAAAAGAAAAATCCTTTTTTTCCTACATAATTAATCTGTATCTTTTAAAAAAAGATTTAATTTATTTATTTGACAGAGAGAGAGAGAGAGAGAGAGAGAGGGAGCGCACAAGCAGGGGGAGCAGCAGGCAGAGGGAAAGGGCGAAGCAGGCTCCCAGCTGAGCAAGGAGCCCAACGTGGGGCTTGATGCCAAAGTCCTGGGAATGACCTGAGCCAAAGGCAGTCACTTAACCAACTGAGCCACCCCAGCACTCTTATTCTGTATCTTTGAAAAATTTTAAATCACTGAATAGTTTGATTTAAAAACTCACAGTTTTGGGGGCGCCTGGGTGGCTCGGTTAAGTGTCTGACTCTTGATTTTGGCTAAGATCATGATCTCAAGTCGTTGAGATCAAGCTCTACATTAGGTTCCATGCTCAGTGGGGCGTCCGCTTGAGATTCCTTCCCTCTCCCTTTCCCTCTACTCCACCCCCTGCTCATGTGCTCTCTCAAATACAAATAAATCTTTTTAAAAAAGCTTTAAAAAAATCATAAGCTTATGAATACTAGAGTACTGATGAACAAAAATCATGGGGGGATTTTTTTGTTTACCAAGTTATTAAAGTGTTTACACCTACAAAATTCCTCAGTGTTGAAAAAAAGATATAAAATATATCCTCTAAAATGTCTCCTATAAGCAGGAAAGACCAATCTGCAAGCCTTAAGATAAGTTCAGAGTTTAGAGGCAGATGAAGGGAAAATCCTTAGCAAGTAGCATCTTGTTTTTGTATAAAAATGAAAACAACACACTTGAATATCAGTATTTCATTATTATGATATATGGGGTTGGAAAGGAAGGTAGGTGACACAGGTAAAGTGCTATTTTCAATCACATATTAGCTATTTTTTTTAAATGACTATATAATACCTGCCTCTAGGTGGCGCAATGGCCCCTGCACTCCAGCCAGGCTCTCCTGGCTGCTGAGGAAGCCTGATCAGGATGGTGGCAATGCCCCCTGAGGAAATTAAGATATTTAAATACAGGTTCCAGTCCAAGATAGCCCTGCAGGAAGACCCTGAACTCACCTTCTCCACGAAACACAAAAATTATACCTATTTAAGAGCAATTCTTCCTGAAGAAGAATCCGAGGGCCAAATGAACAGCTTCGCACAACAAAAGAACAGCAAAAGAACAGGAAATGAGAACAGCAAGAGAGACAAGACATGGGTGCCCGCTGTGTGGAGAGCCACAGGATCTCTCCGCTTGCACCCACTACAGATTCAGCTATCTTGCCAGAGTGCCTTCTGTGTAGAGAGCCCCAGGACCTCCCAGCCTGCACATGGCCTCGCAACACCTGCTTTAGCAGGGCACCCCTAGCAAAAGTACCCAGGGATCTCCTCATATCTACCCACTGCAGCTTCAGCTGTCCTGCAGGGCACCCACTGCACAGAAAGCCGTACACCCCCCAGTCCACATTGTGCCTTATCTCCAGCGATGCCTCGCCAGGGTACTCTGCACCGAGAGCCCCAGGACATCTTGAATAATGCCCACTTCAGCTTTAGCTATCCTGCCAAGGTGTCCTCTGTGTCTAGAACCTCAGGATACTCTGGTTTGCATCCACTTTAGCCTTAATTCTCTGGCCAGGGTACCTGTAGTGTGGAGAGCCCGGGGCCTGTACCAATCCCACTCACTTCAGCTTTAGCTGTCCTGCCAGGCTGCCCACTAGATGGGTTAAGGCCCAGGACCCCAGTCCATACCAACCACAGCTCCAGCCCAGCAAGCAAAAAGTCACCAAGCACAGGAACTATGCAGGGGATGTCTACACGGAAGACTATTCCTTCAACTTTAAGAGAAGTAGCTATTCCACCTAAAACACAGAAACACAGAAAAGTCAGCAAAATGAAGAGACAAAGAAATATGCTCCAAAAGGAAGAACAAGACAATCTCAGAAAAAGATTAAATGAGACAGAGGTAAGCAATATGATGGATTAAAATTTAAAGTAATGATTGTAAAAATACTCGCCAGGATGAGAAGAAAAGAGTAGAACTCACTGAAGTATTCAATATAAGGAGATGGAAAGCATAAAAAAGATTTGCCTCTCTCTTTTTTCCCCCTTTGTCACCTGAAGATAATATTACACTGCATGTTAACTAACTGGAATTTAAATAGAACCTTAAAAACCAGAAATATAAACAAAAAAACAATCAGAGTTGAAGAACACAATAACTGAAATTTAAAATACACTAACTGGAATCAACAGCAGATTAGTGGATACAGAAGAACATAGCAGTGATTTTCTTTAAAGATTTTAAAATTATTTATTTATTCATGACAGACAGAGAGAGAGAGGCAGACACACAGGCAGAGGGAGAGGGAGAGAAGCAGGTTCTATGCAGGGAGCCTGACGCGGGGACTGGATCCCAGGTCTCCAGGATCATACCCTGGGCCAAAGGTGGTGCCGAACCGCTGGGCCACTGGGGCTGCCCCATATCAGTGATCTTGAAGACAGGATAATGGAGAGCACAGCAAAAAGAGAAAAGAATTTTTAGAAAATGAGAATAGTTTGACAGATCTCTCAGACAACATCAAATGAAGAAATACATTATAGAGATTCCAGAAAAGAAGAGAGAGAAAAGGACAGAAAATTTATTTTTTAAAAATTGCTGAAAGTTTCCCTACCCTAAGAAAGGAAATAAACATCTAGGTTCAAGAAACACAGAATGGTCCAAAAAACAGGAGGCCCATACTTCAACACATAATAATTAAAGTGTCAATGGTTAAAGATAAAGACAGGATTAAAAAGCAGCAAGAGGAAAGCAAAGTTACCTACAAGAAAAACTCTATAAGGCTACCAGCTGAATTTTAGCAGAAACTTTGCCAGAGAGAAGTGACACTATATATTCAAAGAGAAAAAATGTGCATCCAAGAATACTCTATCCAGCAAGGCTATCACTCAGAATAGAAGGAGAGATAAAGAGTTTTCCAGATAAACAAAAGTTAAAAGAATTCATGACTACTAAACCAGCCAATCAAGAAATGTTAAGAGGGACTCTGTGAGTCGAAACCAAAAACCATAAGGAAGAGTAAGAAAAATAGGAACCACAAAAGCAAAAAAAAAATTTTTTTTAAGAATATTTATAAAAATTAGTCAAGAAGGGCAGCCCCGGTGGTGCAGTGGTTTGGTGCCGCCTGCAGCCTGGGGTGTGATCCTGGAGACCCGGGGTCGAGTCCCGCATCAGGCTTCCTGCATGGGGCCTGCTTCTCCTTCTGCCTGTGTCTCTGCCTCTCTCTCGCTCTCTCTGAATAAATAAATAAATAAATAAATAAATAAATAAATAAATAAATAAATCTTTTAAAAAAATTAGTCAAGAAGCACAAAATAAAATGATATAAAATATGATATCAGGATGCCTGGGTGGCTCAGTGGTTGAGCATCTGCCTTTAGCTCAGGGCATGATCCCGTGGTCCTGGGATCGAGCCCTGTGTCTCTACGTATGTCTCTGTCTCTCATGAATAAAGAAAGAAAGTCTTTAAAGAAATATGATACCAAAAAAAGAAATATGATACCAAATATCTGAAATATGGAGGGGAGAGAAGTAAACAATGAGTTTAAAATGAAGTGACCATCAGCTTAATATAGACTGCAAAATGCAGAATTTGTTATGTATAAATCAAATGTAACCACAAATCAAAAAAGAGTAATAGACATGCAAAAAATAGAGAGTAAGGAATCCAAGTATATCTCTGAAGAAAACCAGCAAACCATGGGAGAGAGAAAGAGAAGAAAAGATCAGAGAAAACTACCAAAACAACCACAAAACAAGTAACAAAATGGCAATAAATACATCTTTTAATAATTACTTTGAATGCAAATGGACTAAATGCTCCAGTCAGAAAACACAGGTTGAAAGAGTGGATGAAAACACAAGACCCATGTATATAATGTGTCTAAAAAACTCACTTTAACCTAAAGACACCTGCGGATTGAAAGTGAATGGATGGAGAGACATTCATCATGCAAATGGATGTCAAAAGAAAGCTGAAATAGCAGTACTTACATTGGACAAAATAGACTTTAAAACAAAGCCTGTAAATAGAGACAAAGAAGGACAACACTACATTATAATAAAAGGAACAGTCCAATAAGAAGATAGAACAATTGTAAATATTTATGCACCCAACATGGAAACACCCAAATACATAAAACAGTCAATAACAAACATAAAGGAACTAATCAACAGTAATACAATAATAGTAGGGGACTTTAACACTCCACTTACATCAATGGATAGATCATGCAAACAGAAAATCAACAAGGAAACAGTGCCTTTGAATGACACACTGGACTAGGTGGATTTAACAGATATATTCAGAATATTCCATCCTAAAACAATAGAATACACTTTCTTTTCAAGTTGACACAGAACATTCACGAGAATAGATCACATATTAGGCCACAAAATAAGTCTCAACAAATTCAAAAAAGATTGAAGCCATACCATGCATCTTTTCTGACAACGCTAGGAAACTAGAAATTAACCACATGAAAAACTATGAAACAACCACAAACAGATGAAGGTTAAATAACATGCTAATAAACAATGAGTGGGTTGACCAAGAAATCAAAGAAGAAATCAAACAGTACATGGAAACATGAAAAGGAAAACACAAAAGTCCAAATCCTTTGGGATGCAGCAAAAGCAGTTCTAGGAGGAAAGTTCATAGCAATAGGCCAATCGCAAGAACTGAGAAAAATCACAAATAAACAATCTAACCTGACACCTGAAGGAACTATAAAAAGAATAACAAAATCCAAAACCAGTAGAAGGAAGGAAATAATAAAGATTGGAGCAGAAATAAATGATACAGAACAAAAATAAAAAAATAAAGAAACAAAAAAATTAGATCAATGAAATGAAGAGTTGGTTCTTTAAAGAGATCGACAAAATTGATAAACCTCTAGCCAGATTTATAAGAGAACCTGAAGAAAAATAGAAAAGGCTCAAATAAATAAAGTCATAAATGAAATAGGAGAAATAACAATACCATAGAAATACAAACAATCATAAGAAAATATTGTGAAAAACTATATTCCAACAAAGTAGACAATCTAGAAGAAATAGATAAGTTTCAAGAAACATAACCTATTGAAACTGAACAGAGAGAAACAGAAAATTTGAACAAATCAATTTCCAGCAATCACTAATCAAAAAACTCCCAAGAAACAAAAGTCCAGGATCAGATGGGCTTCCCAGGCAAATTCTACCGAACATTTAGAGAAGAGTTAATGCCTATTCTTCTCAAACTATTCTGAAAATAAAAGAAGGAAAACATCCAAATTCATTCTATGAGGCAAGCATCACCCTGATACCAAGACCAGATAAAGACACTGCAAAAAATGAGTATGACAGGTCAATACCTCTGATGAACATAAGTGCAAAAATCCTCAACAAAATACTAGCGGGCACTTGATGGGATGAGCACTGGGTATTATGCTACATGTTGGCAAATTGGGCTCCAATAAAAAAAATTAAAAAAAATACTAGCACATCAAACCCAACAATACATTAAAAAAATCACTCACCATGGTCAGTTGGGATTTATTCCTGGGATGCAAAGCTGGTCCAATATTTGCAAATCGATCAATGTGATACATCATATCAATAAGAGAAAAGATAAAAAAATATATGATCATTTTAAGAGACACAGAAAAAGGATTTTGGACAAAGTACAGCATCCATTCAGAAGAAAAGCCATCAACAAAGTAGGTTTACAAGGAACATACCGCAACATAGTAAAGGCTATATATGAAAAACCCACAACAAGCATCATGCTCAATGGGGATAAATTGGGAGCTTTCCTCCTAAGGTCAGAAATAAGGATGTCCACTCTCACCACTTTTATTCAGTATAGTACTGGAAGTCCTAGCCACAGCAACTAAACAAGAAAAAGAAATAATAAAAAGCATCCAAATTGGTAAAGAAGTAGAACTTTCACTATTTGTAGATGACATAATACTATATAAAGAAAACCCTAAAGACTACAAAAAAAAAAAAAAACTACTAGAACTGATAAATGAATTCATTTAAGTCACAGGATTCAAAATCAATGTGCAGAAATCTGTTCAATTTTTATACTCTAATAATGAAGCAGCAGAAAGAAATTAACAAAATAATTCCATTTACAAATGCACCAAAAGTACTAAGATACCTGGGAATAAATCTAACCAACAAAGTTGGTACTGTACCAATAAGACCTGTACTCTGAAAACTACAAAACACCGATTAAAGAAATGAAGACAATACAAAGAAAGAGAAAGCTATTCCATGCTGATGGATTGGAAGAACAAATATTGTTAAAATGTCTATACCACCCATGATGAATCAATCAATAAAGTCTACTACTGGGGCACCTGGGTAGCTCAGTGGTTGAGTGTCTGCCTTTGGCTCAGGTCGTGATCCTGAGGTCCTGGGATTGAGTCCTGCATCAGGTTCCCCACTAGGGGCCTGTTTTTCCCTGTGCCTATGCCTCTGCTCCTCTCTCTCTCTGTGTCTCTCATGAATAAACAAATAAAACCTAAAAATTAATTAATTAATTAATTAATTACTTCTACTCCTGAGGCCAATAACACACTTTATGTTAACTAACCAGAATTTAAATACAAATTCTGAAACAAAGAAAAAATGTCTATAGTGCCCAAAGCAATCTATATTTAACATAATCCCTATCAAAATACCAACAGCATTTTTCATTGAACTAGAACAAAAAAATCCTAAAATTTATATGAAACCACAAAAGACCTAAATAGCCAAGGCAATTTTGAAAAAAGAAAAGCAAACCTGGAGGTATCACAATTCCAGACTTCAAATTATATTACAAAGCTGTAGTAATGAAAACAGTACAGTACTGGCATAAAAATAGACAGATAGATCAATGGAATAGAATAAAAAAACTCGAAAATAAACCCATAATTATGTAGTCAATTAATCTTTGCAAAGCCAGAAAGAATTCCCAACAGGAAAAAGTTTCTTCAACAAATGGTGTAGAGAAGACTGGTCAGCTACATGCAAAGGAATGAAACCAGACCATTTAAACCCTATACAAAAATAAACTCAAAATAGATTAAAGACCTAAATGTGAGACATGAAATCATAAAAATCCTAGAAGACAATACAGCTAGTAATGTCTCTGACAACAACCATAGCAGTATTTTTCTAGATATGTCTCCTGAGACATGGGAAATAAAAAGCAAAAATAAATTATTGGGAATACATCAAAATAAAAACCTTATGCACAGCAAAGGAAACAATCAACAAAACCAAAAGGATGGGCAGCCCGGGTGGCTCAATGGTTTAGCGCCTGCCTTCCGCCTGTGGCGTGATCCTGGAGACACCGATCGAGTCTCACATCAGGCTCCCTGCATGAAGCCTGTTTCTCCCTCTGCCTGTGTCTCTGCCTCTATGTGTGTGTGTGTGTGTGTGTGTGTGTGTGTCTTTCATGAATGGATGAATAAAATCTTAAAAAAAAAAAAAACTAAAAGGAAACCTATTGAATGGGAGAAGATACTTTCTAATGACATATCCAATAAAGGGTCAGTATCCAAAATACATAAAGAAGTGATACAACTCAACACTCAAAAACAAATAACCAATTAAAAAAATAGGCAGAAGACATAAATAGATAGTTCTTCACAGAAGACATTCAGGTGGCAACAGACACATGAAAAGATGCTTAACATCACTCATCAGGAAAATGCAAATCAAAACCACAATGAGGTATCACCTCATATCTGTCAAAATGGCTAAAATGTAAAACACAAGAACAGCAAGTGTTGGAAAGGAGTTAGAGTAAAAAGAAAACCCTTTTGCACCGTGATGGCAATGCAAACTACTATGAAGGACGATATGCAAGTTCCTCAAGAAGTTAAAAATAATCACACTATTGGGTATTTGCCTAAGAGAAACCCCCAAAATCTCTACTCCAAAGGATACCTGCAGCCCTATGTTTATAGCAGCATTATGTACCATAGCCAAATTATGTAAGCAGCCAAGTGTCCACCCATAGCTGAATGGATAAAGATGATATGATATACACACACCCACACTATTATTTGGCCAAAAAATGTAATAAAATCTTGCCACTTGTATGGATGGAGCTAGAAAGTATAATGTTAAGTGAATTAAGTTAGTAAG
Source organism: Canis lupus familiaris (assembly GCF_011100685.1). Lineage (NCBI taxonomy): Eukaryota > Metazoa > Chordata > Mammalia > Carnivora > Canidae > Canis > Canis lupus. Next base: position 17,715 of record NW_023330409.1, read on the forward strand.
AGAAAGACATATCATATGATTTCACTCATATGTGAATTTAAGAAACAAAACAAATGAGCAAAGGAAAAAAAAGGAGAAAGAGGGGTGCCTGTGTGGCTAAGGTGGTTAAGCAACTGCCTTGGGCTCACTCAGGTCACAATCCTGAGCCCAGAGGCTGGCTCCCAGCTCAGTGGGGAGTATGCTTCTCTCTCCTCCTGCCCCTCTACTGGCTTGTGCTCTCTCTCACCCACTCTCTCTCTCAAAAGAATACATCTTAAAGAGATAGAGAGAGAGAGAGAGAGAGAGAACCAAACAAAGAAACAGACTTTTAACTATAGAGAACAACTGACGGTTACCAGAGGGGAGGTGGGTAGGGGGATGGGTGAAATAGGTGATGGGGATTAAGGGGATGCATTTGTTGTGATGAGCCCTGGGTGATGTATGGAAGTGTTGAATCACTACGGTTTATACCTGCAACCAGTACAACACTGTATGTTAGTTACACTGGAATTAAAATGAAATAAAAATAAATAATAAATAAAATTGTATAACTAATAAAATTTTCAGATCACAATAAGATGGAAGCATAGGCTCTATAAATAAATACATAAATAAATAAGAAAAAATTTTAATGAACAAACAAAACTCAGAATCAGACCTGTAAAGACCTATACAAAGAACAAACTCATGGTTGCCAAGGCATATGGTTTGGGCAAATTGGCAAGGAGAGAGGGAGATACAGGCTTCCAGTGATATAATGAGTAAATCACAGGAATAAAAGGCACAGCATAAGGAATACAGCCAATGATATTATAATGGCATTGTATGGTGACAGACAGAAGCTACACTTGTGAACATAGCATAAGGCATAGTATACCATATAAACTTGTTCAGTCACTGTTGTACACCTGAAACTAAGGTAATGTTCTGTCAACTATATTCAAAAATTATTTTAAATAAATATAAAATAGCACACACTCTCTTACAGACTTTCTATTTTTTTTTTTTTTTTTAGCAAACTGGAAACTACTAAACTATGAAGTTATTTTCTTAAAAATTGGAACAAAGCTTCTCTTTTAATGTCTCTTTTAAGAAAATCCTGAGACTGCAAGACAGTACATAAATATAAATTGTTACCATTTAAAACCAGTTAGCAATATGTATAAGAATTTTCCTAATGCTGTTCAAAACAAAAGTCAGAAATACAAACGAGGGGCAGGAAAGTAAGATTACATCAGTTAAAAAAGAAAAAAAGCTACTTTTCTTTGGTGTACTTATCACACAAATAAATATAAAATCACATACAAAAAAGTGCTATTTGGGAAAAAGTAGGGTATTCTGACTGTGTACACCACTGGAACATAGCCTAACCTTGGGGGTGTGGCTGTCAGAGAAAGCTTTGCGGAGGAAGGGACATTTAGATTGAGACCAAAAGAGTGAGTTAATTTGAAGAAAAGCATTCTACACAGAGGTAATAACCTATACAAAGGCCCTTATTTGGGGCCCCTGGGTGGCACACTCAGCTAAGCATCTGACTCTTGGTTTTGGCTCAGGTCGTGATCGCAGGGTCATGAGATCAAGAACTGCAGCAGGCTCCATGCTCAGCATGGAATCTGCTTAAGACTGTCTGTCCCTCTCCCTTTGCCCCTCCCCCTGTTCTCTCTCTTTCTCTCTCACTCTCAAATAAAAAAATAAATAAATCTTTAAGAAAACCAAAGGTGTTGAACTGGGAAGAGCTTACACATGAGGAAGTGAAACAAGCAGTACAGAGTGGTGGTGAGTCCAGGTTCCAAAGTCAAATGTCCTGGATTTGAATCTCAGCGATACCCTCCACTTGCTGTGTGACACTGGATAATTTACATAACCTCTCTGGACTTTGGTTTCCTCAGTTATACCTACCATATAGGGTGTTTGGGAGGGCAGTAATTGTTTAATAAATATTGGTTTATTATTTTAATAACTGGTTACTCTAGAATAGTGCTACAGGGTGTTGGAGAGGTAGGCAGGGCCATAATATCATAGAGGCTTCTAGTCCTCGCTAAGAATTCAGGATTTATCCTAAATACAATGGGAAACCACTGAAGGATTTTAAGCAAAGGTGTAACATTCTGAAACTTGTGTTTTAAAACATTAATTAGCAAATATTATACTTCTGCTTTGTGGCAAAAAAAGATTCTTGTGAGCTAAACCTTTCCTATTAGTTCAACCTCCTTTTCATTTTCTCCTTTGCCCTTTGATCTTTTAATGTGTGATAGTCACTTTCTGGTAAGTGCTAAGTCCATTGAAAATCCAGTCCTCATAAGAGTGTTTTTCCCCTCCCTCCCCTTCCTCCTCAACCACCATGTCCTGGTGTAAGGGAAAGTTTATTACTCTTCCCTGGTGACATGGAGGTACAGCTGGTGTCCATGCTCTTTTTCTGCTGGCCTTCAGTTAAGCTGTTTCATTTTGTTTATCTCTAATCCATCCTTGTCAGTTTCTATCCTTCTGGAATCCATTTGGGACGAACAAGCACTACCACCAGAACTCTGGGGACACTGACCTCCATGATAGCCATCATCTCGATGACCCTGGAGTGTCTGGGTCTTGCTGTGTTCACAATATTCTGGGGTCATACGTGAACTTTCGCATCTTTTATATTATAGGTACAGACCACTGGGAACCAGCAGCATTATTTGAGAAGGTCTACCTAGACACTTACCTTCAGAGATGTTCCCCTGCTACCCACTCTCCCTTCTCCATCTCCATGTCAAACACAGAGCTTCTCCTAGGCTTGTACCTGCCACTAAGCTCAAAGCATCTCAGGTCGCTCTTCTCCCAATGTGAATACTTCTACTACACCTTCCCACCTCCATACCCCTGTCTCCATAAAAGTGCTTCCTTTTAGTTCATCTTCTCTGCAGGGAGTTTCCCCTTTACAATGTGTTCCTTCTTTAGGTAGGGACCATATTGGTGGAATGGCTGCAGAGGAGTGTGATTCGATTTGGGAAACATGTTTGGGGTTGGGATCTGTGAAAAAAAAAAAGCCACATTAGTTTATTGTCAAATAATCATCTCCAATTAAGTTGTTTGTCTTAACCACAAGATACAAGCTCCAAGAGGGATGGGTTTCCTTTCTCTGTTTTCTTAACTGGTATATCTCCAGTATCTGACACACAATAGATAACTGTGGAAAGAATGAAGAAATAGTATGAGCAACCAAAAAGATAATGGATGATTCTGTGCTGCTGGCACTGGGATCCACTGGAGGATTTTGACCAGAGGATTGAAGCAATCAGATTTACAGGTTACCAAATATTTTTGTTATGAACTGTACATTTGTGGTCCTGCCCCCTCCAAATTCACATGCTGAAATCCTAACCCCAATGTGCTGATATTAGGAAGTAGGGTCTTTGGAAGGTAATTAGGATTAGATAAGGTCATGGGTGTGGAGGTCTCACAAATGGGATTAGTTCCCTTTTAAGAGTCATGAAAGGACTTGCTCCCCCTCCCTGCTTTCTGCCATCTAAAGTTACAGCAAGAAGACAGCCAGGAAGCAGGCCCTCACAAGACACTGAACCTACTAGCACCTTAATCTTGGACTTCCCAGCCTCCTAAGAAATACATTTCTGTTATTTATAAGCCACAGAGCCTATTGATATTTTGATATAGAAGCCCAAGCATACTAAGATAGTCTTCAGGCTGTCACAGGCATCATAAGCAGTAGTCTGTATTATCCCCCCAAGTAATAGTTACTAAATAAATTCTCAAGTACCCATACTGCAGTGAGAGAACACACTCCTATACATATTCAAATCCATGAACAGCCTCCTGAGAAGAACTAAGATGTCACAAACTCTAAAACTGCCTCACCTTCTCTCTATATTCTTTTTACCCCCTCCTTCTCCTAACACCAGGGCCCTTTAGTCAGTGGAACTAGCTAGCCATTGTAACCCTTTTAGAGAATTTCAGCTGAAATCTGGATATCCAGCCCACTCTGATACGGTATTTGCATTTCATGCTTAATTTGTCTATAACATTACAAATTTCATACTCCTACATTTCTACTGTTAACATCATAATACTATTTTAGTACTCCTCTTTTGCAAGTGAAATTAGCATTTCCATGTAAAATAGAAAAATTGCTGGTTGTCTCCCTAATGTGTCTAGGAGCTTAATCCAAGCCTAAGGTTTAAGTTCTCAGTGCCTGAGATGATTTATTTTTGTGTGTGGGTTTCTCAGCAGACTTAAATGCTACTGTGGACTTATGGCTGGGTCTATTTGTATCAGAGGATGACCTGGTTGACCCTTCCTTTGGAAAAATGGAAGGAACCTGAGATCAGAGACATCATCTGAGAGTATCCTCCTGAAATGTTCTCTTGTTCCTTACCGTTACAGGTTTTTCCAACAGAAGCGCAGAGCACAATGCCTCTCCATTAAAGGAAGCACCAGCAATCCTGTGGACCTCATATCTAGAATTAAAAATCGAGAAGGTTCTTTCTAGATATATCTCCTAAGGAAAGGGAAACAAAAGCACAAATAAACTATTGGGACTACGTCAAAATGAAAAGCTTCTGCACGGCAAAGGAAACAATGGACAAAACCAAAAGACAACATCCTGAATGGGAGAAAATATTTGCAAATGATACATCTGAGAAGAGGTTAGTTCAAAATATATAAGGAATTTCTACAACTCAACTCTCAAAAACAAATAACCCAATTTAAAAAATAGGTAGAAGAAATGAACAGGACATTTCTCTAAAGAAGACATACAGATATCCAATGAATATGAAAAAAAAAGTATTACTCATCATCAGGGAAATGCAAATCAAAATCACAATGAGCTATCACCACATACCTGTCAGAATGGCTAACAGGTATTAGCCATTCTGAGAGACAGACAGAGAGAGACAGAGAGAGAGAGAAGAATGCGGGCTGGTGGGCAAAAGAGAGAATCTTAGGTAGGTTTCACACCCAGTGCAGAGCTCTAAATGGGGTTTGATCTCACAACCCTGAGATCACAACCTGAGCCAAAACCAAGAGTCTAATGCTTAACCAACTGCACCAACCAGGTGCCCCAAGAAATAACAAGTTTTGTGAGGATGTGGAGAAAAAGGAATCCTCATGCACTGTTGGTGGGAATGTGAACTGCTATAGCCACTATGGAAAACAGTATGGAAGTTCCTCTAAATATTAAGAAATAGAATCACTATATGATCCAATAATCCCACTATTGGGGATTTACCCAAAGAATACAAAAACACGAATTCAAAAAGATATATGCACCCTTATGTTTATTGCAGCATTATTTACAATAGCCAAATTATGGAAGCAACCAAGCAACCCAAGCATCCATCAATAGATGAATCGATAAAGAAAATATATAGAATGGAATGTTACCTGGCCATAAAAGAGAATGAAATCTTGCCATGTGCAACAACATGGATGGATCTACAGGGTATAGTGCTAAATGAAAGAAGTGCATCAGATAAAGACAAATGCCATATGATTTTACTCATGTGGAATTTAAAAAACAAAAACAAACAAACAAAACAAACAAACAAAAAAAAAAACAAAGAAAAAAGGGACAAAGAACCAGATTCTTATATATATATAAAACAAACTGGTGGTTACCAGGGAGGAGGTGGGTTAAGGGATGAGTGAAATAGGTGAAGGTATTAAGCATATACTTATGCTTTTTTTTTTCATTTTTTTAACCCTTTTTTATTAATATTTTAAAAATAATAAATTTATTTTTTATTGGTGTTCAATTTACCAACATAGAGAATAATACCCAGTGCTCATCCCGTCAAGTGCCCCCCTCAGTGCCTGTCACCCATTCACCCCCACCCCCCGCCCTCCTCCCCTTCCACCACCCCTAGTTCGATTCCCAGAGTTAGGAGTCTTCATGTTCTGTCTCCCTTTATGATATTTCCCACACATTTCTTCTCCCTTCCCTTATATTCCCTTTCACTATTATTTATATTCCCCAAATGAATGAGAACATACAATGTTTGTCCTTCTCCGATTGACTTACTTCACTCAGCATAATACCCTCCAGTTCCATCCACGTTGAAGCAAATGGTGGGTATTTGTCATTTCTAATGGCTGAGTAATATTCCATTGTATACATAAACCACATCTTCTTTATCCATTCATCTTTCGATGGACACCGAGGCGCCTTCCACAGTTTGGCTATTGTGGACATAGCTGCTAGAAACATCAGGATGCAGGTGTCCCAGCGTTTCATTGCATCTGAATCTTTGGGGTAAATCCCCAACAGTGCAATTGCTGGGTCGTAGGGCAGGTCTATTTTTAACTCTTTGAGGAACCTCCACACAGTTTTCCAGAGTGGCTGCACCAGTTCACATTCCCACCAACAGTGTAAGAGGGTTCCCTTTTCTCCGCATCCTCTCCAACATTTGTGGTTTCCTGCCTTGTTAATTTTCCTCATTCTCACTGGTGTGAGGTGGTATCTCATTGTGGTTTTGATTTGTATTTCCCTGATGGCAAGTGATGCAGAACATTTTCTCATGTGCATGCTGGCCATGTCTATGTCTTCCTCTGTGAGATTTCTGTTCATGTCTTTTGCCCATTTCATGATTGGATTATTTGTTTCTTTGATGTTGTGTTTAATAAGTTCTTTATACATCTTGGAAACTAGCCCTTTATCTGATACGTCATTTGCAAATATCTTCTCCCATTCTGTAGGTTGTCTTTTAGTTTTGTTGACTGTATCCTTTGCTGTGCAAAAGCTTCTTATCTTGATGAAGTCCCAATAGTTCATTTTTGCTTTTGTTTCTTTTGCCTTCGTGGATGAATCTTGCAAGAAGTTACTGTGGCCGAGTTGAAAAAGGGTATTGCCTGTGTTCTCCTCTAGGATTTTGATGGACTCTTGTCTCACATTTAGATCTTTCATCCATTTTGAGTTTATCTTTGTGTATGATGAAAGAGAGTGGTCTAGTTTCATTCTTCTGCATGTGGATGTCCAATTTTCCCAGCACCATTTACTGAAGAGACTGTCTTTCTTCCAGTGGATAGTCTTTCCTCCTTTACCGAGTATTAGTTGACCATAAAGTTCAGGGTCCACTTCTGGGTTCTCTATTCTGTTCCATTGATCTATGTGTCTGTTTTTGTGCCAGTACCACACTGTCTTGATGATCACAGCTTTGTAGTACAACCTGAAATCTGGCATTGTGATGCTCCCACCTATGGTTTTCTTTTTTAAAATTCCCCTGGCTATTCGGGGTCTTTTCTGATTCCACACAAATCTTAAAATAATTTGTTCTAACTCTCTGAAGAAAGTCCATGGTATTTTGATAGGGATTGCATTAAACATGTACATTGCCCTGGGTAACATTGACATTTTCACAATATTAATTCTGCCAATCCATGAGCATGGAATATTTTTCCATCTCTTTGTGTCTTCCTTAATTTCTTTCAGAAGTGTTCTGTAGTTTTTAGGGTATAGATCCTTTACCTCTTTGGTTAGGTTTATTCCTAGGTATCTTATGCTTTTGGGTGCAATTGTAAATGGGATTGACTCCTTAATTTCTCTTTCTTCAGTCTCATTGTTAGTGTATAGAAATGCCATTGATTTCTGGGCATTGATTTTGTATCCTGCCACGCTACCAAATTGCTGTATGAGTTCTAGCAATCTTGGGGTGGAGGCTTTTGGGTTTTCTATGTAGAGTATCATGTCATCGGCGAAGAGGGAGAGTTTGACTTCTTTACCAATTTGAATGCCTTTAATGTCTTTTTGTTGTCTGATTGCTGAGGCTAGGACTTCCAATACTATGTTGAATAGCAGTGGTGAGAGTGGACATCCCTGTCTTGTTCCTGATCTTAGGGGAAAGGCTCCCAGTGCTTCCCCATTGAGAATGATATTTGCTGTGGGCTTTTTGTAGATGGCTTTTAAGATGTCGAGGAAAAGTTCCCTCTATTCCTACACTCTGAAGAGTTTTGATGAGGTATGGATGCTGTATTTTGTCAAATGCTTTCTCTGCATCTATTGAGAGGATCATGTGGTTCTTGGTTTTTCTCTTGCTGATATGATGAATCACACTGATTGTTTTACGAGTGTTGAACCAGCCTTGTGTCCCGGGGATAAATCCTACTTGGTCATGGTGAATAATTTTCTTAATGTGTTGTTGGATCCTATTGGCTAGTATCTTGTTGAGAATTTTTGCATCCATGTTCATCAGGGATATTGGTCTGTAATTCTCCTTTTTGGTGCGGTCTTTGTCTGGTTTTGGAATTAAGGTGATGCTGGCCTCGTGGAACGAATTTGGAAGTACTCTATCTCTTTCTATCTTTCCAAACAGCTTTAGTAGAATAGGTATGGTTTCTTTAAACGTTTGATAGAATTCCCCTGGGAAGCCATCTGGCCCTGGACTTTTGGTCTTGGGAGGTTTTTGATGACTGCTTCAATTTCCTCCCTGGCTATTGGCCTGTTCAGGTTTTCTATTTCTTCCTGTTCCAGTTTTGGTAGTTTGTGGCTTTCCAGGAATGTGTCCATTTCTTCTAGATTGCCTAATTTATTGGCGTATAGCTGTTCATAATATGTTTTTAAAATCGTTTGTATTTCCTTGGTGTTGGTAGTGATCTCTCCTTTCTCATTCATGATTTATTAATTTGAGTCTTCTCTCTCTTCTTTTTAATAAGGCTGGCTAATGGTTTATGTATCTTATTAATTCTTTCAAAGAACCAACTCCTGGTTTTGTTGATCTGTTCCACAGTTCTTCTGGTCTCGATTTCGTTGAGTTCTGCTTGAATCTTTATTAACTCTCTTCTTCTGCTGGGTGTAGGATCTATTTGCTGTTTTTTCTCTAGCTCCTTTAAGTGTAAGGTTAGCTTTTGTATTTGAGTTCTTTCCAGTTTTTGAATGGATGCTTGTATTGCGATGTATTTCCTCCTTAGGACTGTTTTTGCTGCATCCCAAAGATTTTGAACGGTTGTATCTTCATTCTCATTAGTTTCCATGAATCTTTTTAATTCTTCCTTAATTTCCTGGTTGACCCTTTCATCTTTTAGCAGGATGGTCCTTAACCTCCACGTGTTTGAGGTCCTTCCAAACTTCTTGTTGTGATTTAGTTCTAATTTCAAGGCATTATGGTCTGAGAATATGCAGGGGACGATCCCAATCTTTTGGTATTGGTTCAGACCCGATTTGTGACCCAGTATGTGGTCTATTCTGGAGAAAGTTCCATGTGCACTTGAGAAGAATGTGTATTCAATTGAGTTTGGATATAAAGTTCTGTAGATATCTGTGAAATCCACCTGGTCCAGTGTATCATTTAAAGCTCTCGTTTCTTTGGAGATGTTGTGCTTAGAAGACCTATCTAGTATAGAAAGAGCTAGATTGAAGACACCAAGTATAAGTGTATTATTATCTAAGTATTTCTTCACTTTGGTTATTAATTGATTTAAATATTTGGGAGCTCCCACATTCGGGGCATATATATTGAGGATTGTTAAGTCCTCTTGTTGGATAGATCCTTTAAGTATGAGATAGTGTCCCTCTTCATCTCTCACTACAGTCTTCGGGGTAAACTTTAGTTTATCTGATATAAGGATGGCTACCCCTGCTTTCTTTTGAGGACCATTTGAATGGTAAATGGTTCTCCAACCTTTTATTTTCAGGCTGTAGGTGTCCTGTCTAAAATGAGTCTCTTGTAGACAGCAAATAGATGGGTCCTGCTTTTTTATCCAGTCTGAAACCCTGTGCCTTTTGATGGGGTCATTAAGCCCTTTCATGTTCAGAGTTACTATTGAAAGATATGAGTTTAGGGTCATCATGATATTTATTCAGTCCTTGTTTTTGTGGATTGTTCCACTGAACTTCTTCTTAAAGGGGAATTTTCAGAGTCCCCCTTAAAATTTCTTGCAGAGCTGGTTTGGAGGTCACATATTCTTTCAGTTCCTGCCTGTCTTGGAAGCTCTTTATCTCTCCTTCCATTTTGAATGAGAGCCTTGCTGGATAAAGTATTCTTGGCTGCATGTTCTTCTCATTTAGGACCTGAATATATCCTGCCAGCCTTTTCTGGCCGCCAGGTCTCTGTGGAGAGGTCTGCTGTTACCCTAATACTCCTCCCCATAAAGGTCAGGGATTTCTTGTCTCTTGCTGCTTGAAGGATCTTCTCTTTATTTTTGGAATTTGCAAGCTTCACTATTAGACCTCGAGGTGTTGAACGGTTTTTATTGATTTTAGGGGTGATCTATTTCCTGGATCTGAATGCCTGTTTCCCTTCTCAGATTAGGAAAGTTTTCAGCTATGATTTGTTCAAATACATATTCTGGCCCTCTGGCCCTTTCGGCACCCTCAGGAACCCCAATTAAACGTAGTTTTTTCTTCCTCAGGCTGTTTATTTCCCTTAATCTATCCTCATGGTCTTTTAATTGTCTGTCTCTTTTTTCCTCAGTTTCCCTCTTTGCCATCAACTTGTCTTCTATGTCACTCACTCGTTCTTCCACCTCGTTAACCCTCGTCGTTAGGACGTCTAGTTTGGATTGTATCTCATTCAATTGATTTTTAATTTCTGCCTGATTGGATCTAAATACTGCAGTTATGAAGTCCCTTGAGTCCTTTATGCTTTTTTCTAGAGCCACCAGTAGCTGTATAATAGTGCTTCTGAATTGGCTTTCTGACATTGAATTGTAATCCAGATTTTGTAACTCTGTGGGAGAGAGGACTGTTTCTTTCTTTTGAGGTGAGGTTTTCCTTCTATTCATTTTGCTCAGTGCAGAGTGGCCAAAAACAAGTTGTATTGGGAAAAGGAGAAAAAGAGAGAGAAAGAAGGAAAGAAAAGAGAAAAAGAAAAAAGGAAGAAAAAAAAAAAGAAAAAAAAGAAGAAAAAGAGAAAGAAAAAGAAAGAAAGGGGGAAAAAGGGTGGGGGAAGCAAACAGAAATCAAAAAGAAAAAAAAGAAAAGAAAAAAGGAAAAACCACGGGGGAGTATCTTCTGATTCTGTATACTTTAAGTCCCTTGACTTCCCCTGGAACTTGTCCGTCTAGCTGGTCTTCTCGGGGAGGGGCCTGTTGTGCTGATTTTCAGGTGTTAGCACTTGGGGGAGCTGCTCTGCCCCCTGCCTGGTGTAGAGCTCAGTGGGGGTTGTTTAACCCGTGAGGCCCCAGGAGGAACAACCCCAGTGGCGGTGGCAGCTCTGGAGCCCTGGATTCAGCTCCCACAGTAACTACTGAGCTTCTCCGTCTGCAGGGCCTGGAGGCTCCGGGGCAGGGCCGCTGATCTGCTCAGCTCTGGGCAGGAGCGTCCTTGCGGTCCTCGGCCCTCCCAGCCTCTGCCTGTCCCGGGGGGAGGCGGGATCCTGGGCTGTGTCCCGGCGCCCTGTGCTCTGGAGCCTGCGCTGTTGGATTTGCGCTCCAGGCCGCGCAGCCCCCTGCGCGCGGAGCCTCTTCCTCTATCGGAGTCGCCTCCTAGCTGCTCCCGGCCGCACAGCCCCCTCCGCGCAGAGCCGCCGCTGGAGCCCCTCCGACCTGCTCCGGGTCCAGCCGTGGGCGCTGCAGTCTTTTAGGGAGCTCGGCGGCGGGGTATGGCCACTCTCCTGGGCGCGCAGGTGTCTGTTAGTGTCCCAGGGAGCCCGAGGGCATCCCCGCCCTCCTGGGGTCCTGCTCCAACTCCCTGCGGGCGCCTTTCTGCCCGGGAAGGTTGGTGCAGTTCCTGCTTCTCCCGGACGGAGCTTTCCTGTCCTGGGGACACTCGCCCCGGCCTCAGCCCGGCTCCTCGCGGGAGCCTTTTGTTTCTTCATTTCTTTTTCCCCCGTCTTCCTACCTTGATAGAAGCACGAACTCTTCTCACTGTAGCATTCCAGCTGGTCTCTTTAAATCTCAGGCCGAATTCGTAGATTTTCAGGATGATTTGAAGGTTATCTAGGTAATTTGGTGGGGACAGGTGATTTGGGGACCCTACTCTTCCGCCATCTACCCCCCCCCCCCCCCCCCTTTTTAAAGATTTTATTATTATGTAATCTCAACACAACACAACACAGGGCTTAAACGCACAACCCAGAGATCAATAGTCGCATGCTCTACTGAGCCAGCCAGGTGCCCCAAGAGTACATGTATCTTCATGAGCACCAGTAATGTACAAAATTGTTGAATCTTGGGCGCCTGGGTGGCTCAGTAATTGAGTATCTGCCTTTGGCTCAGGTCATGATCCTGGGGTCCTGGGATGGAGTCCTTCATCAGGCTCTTCCCAGGGAGCCTGCCTCTCCTTCTGCCTATGTCTCTGCCTTTCTCTGTATATCTCTCATGAATAAATAAATAAAATCTTTTAAAAAATTGTTGAATCACTATACTGTGCATCTTAATATAACAATGTAGGTTAATTATACTGTAATTAAATGTATATATTTCTCAAAGCCTGTGGGTTTTGCAACAAGTGCTCACATCCAGAGCAGAATCAAGATGGTGTCTCGGAAAAGTGGCTAGAAGGAAGCAGAAGAGCCATAAACACATTTCCAAAATATTAGGGACATTTCCTGCTGATACTTATGAAGATTTCTAATAATTGTGTGACTCTTGTTCTTATTTTATATAATTTTGCCTTCAGGGAACTAACATTTTAAGCAGAACAAAGAAACTAATAAACTTTTCCGACAGGGTCAGGGACATGGAGAGGAATTTTCCAGATGATCTTTTTGACATCTTCGCAATTTTATAACTCTAGTTTAACCCTAAAAATCTAAGAATTGTTCATAAACTCATTTCAGTATCTGAAGAGTAAGAAATAAATTAAGAAATTGCGTCCCCTGGGGATCACTGGGTGGCTCAGTGGTTTGGCACCTGCCTTTGGCCCAAGGTGTGATCCTGGAGTCCCAGGATCGAATCCCACATCAGGCTCCTTGCATAGAGCCGGCTTCTCCCTCTGCCTGCCTCCCTGCCTGTCTGTATGTCTCTCTGTGTGTGTGTCTCTCATGAATAAATGAATAAAATATTTTAAGAAAAGAAATTGCATCCCCCTTTAGATGTATCTAAGCAAGAGCCCAGCCTAAGAAGACACCGGTGACAGCTGAAAAGAAGGCTAGAGGCCAAAGCCATGGCCTATACAACTCAAAATTAACTTGCTTCAAAATTATCTTGGAAGAGACTCTTGCATCTTAATCCATAGCCCCAATATCCTAATAGAAAGAAAATGCAAGTCTGTGTTGTGGGGGTAGGGGTAGTATTTCTCCAGAAATCACCTAAGGTTGAGAAGGCAACAGTGAATATCTGGGGCTCCTCTCTACTTCCAGAACCTTCTCTCTGGTCTTCAGGTACCTGACATGTCCCAGGGATTGAATCCTGCTTCAGCCTACTCATCTTTACTTAATCTTTCTCAGCATGGCCAATATATAACCTCTTTCGTCATCTCATCCCTTCAAAGCAGGATCTAGGCTAAGTTCAAAATGCCTTTATGTGATACTCTCACCTACTGCTGCCATCCCACTGTGCTATCTGCAGCCCCAACCCATGGCCACATGTTAGGAAACTGAGCCCGTTTTTTCCATGGTGAAACAGCATGGGAAAATGCTTAGGAAATGTATGATGAATAAACTATATACAAATAAATGCTAAGGCAATTTAAAAAGAATAATATAATGAAATTATTGATAATTTTCTACTTTAAAACATTTCAGTATAGTGGTATTATTTACATATTCATAAATAATACTTGCTTTTCAAAATTTTTCTAAATTTAAAAGTATGTTTATTTTTTAAATATTTTATTTATTTGAGAAAGAGCGAGAGTGAGAGAGAGAGAGCACGACCGGGATGAGGGGAAGAGGAAGATGCAGACTCCCCGCTGAGGAGGAGCCTGATGTTGGGCTTGATCCCAGGATCCTGGATCATGACCTGAGCCAAAGGCAGATGCTTAGCCAAGACTGAGCCACCCAGGTGCCCCAATAAGTATATTTATTTTAAAAATAAAATACACAATTATACATATAAATACTTTTATAAAAATGAAAAGCTTATAATATATACTTAACCTACTGCTACAGTAAAATTTATTTTTATATAAAATTCAGACAAAAATTTTCCACATATTTTCTAAATATACCCTAATTATGCTTCAATCCTCTCTATCTTGGTCTAACTCCCACTGGAAATGTAAGCCTCTCCACCATAAGAGGAATGTGAGTCCTCTCCCTCCTGCCAAAATATAAATTTCATGACAGCAGGAACTCCTTTTTGTTTACCACTGTATCCCTAGCTCCAAGAACCCTGCATTATATCTGGAAATCACTCAATAGCTATTGTTGAATAGGTGAATGTACGTCTGCATGCATCTTTATCTAAAGACAGGAACACTAATGTAATCAAATGGAAGCAAAAAGAATGCATATATTACATGGGTTTTATTACAGTATTGATAATGGGTAATGTTCATTAAGCATTTATTAATATTCAAGGCACTATGCTAGGTACTTGATATGTAAAAATATGATTAGATACTATTATTAATTTTTTAAAAGATTTTATTTATTTATTCATAGACACAGAGAGAGAGAGAGGCAGAGACACAGACAGAGGGAAAAAGCAGGCTCCACGCAGGGAGCCCGGGTCTCCAGGATCACACCCCAGGCTGCAGGTGGCGCCAAACCGCTGCGCCCCCGGGCTGCCCTAATTTTATATTTTTAAAACCTGGAAGAAAATGAATTTGAGAGATTAGTATTATTATTACATACCTACATATATCCTTTTTTTTTTTTTTTTTTTTTTTTTTTTTTTTTTTTAGAGAGAGAGATTTACTTATTTGGGACACCTGGGTAGCTCAGCAGTTGAGCGTCTGCCTTTGGCTCAGGGGTCCGGATGGAGTCCCACATCGGGCTCCTTACTGGGAGCCTGCTTCTCCCTCTGACCGAGGCTCCTTCCACAGTTGGGCTATCGTGGACATTGCTGCTATAAACATCAGGGTGCAGGTGTCGCAGCGTTTCACCGCATCTGCATCTTTGGGGTAAATCCCCAGCAGTGCAACTGCTGGGTCGTAGGGCAGGTCTATTTTTAACTCTTTGAGGAACCTCCACACAGTTTTCCAGAGTGGCTGCACCAGTTCACATTCCCACCAACAGTGCAGAGAGTTCCCCTTTCTCCACACCTCTCCAACATTTGTTGTTGCCTGTCTTGTTAATTTGCACCATTCTCACTGGTGTGAGGTGACCATTCTCATTGTGGTTTTGATTTGTATTTCCCTCCCTATTTGATGTGGAGCATTTTCTCATGTGCTTGTTGGCCATGTCTATGTCTTCCTCTGTGAGATTTCTGTTCATGTCTTTTGCCCATTTCATGATTGGATTGTTTGTTTCTTTGCTGTTGAGTTTAATAAGTTCTTTGTAGATCTTAGATACTAGCCCTTTATCTGATACATCATTTCCAAATATCTTCTTCCATTCTGTAGGTTGTCTTTTAGTTTTGTTGACTGTTTCTTTTGCTGTGCAGAAGCTTTATATCTTGATGAGGTCCCAATAATTCATTTTTGCTTTTGTTTCCCTTGCCTTCATAGATGTATCTTGCAAGAAGTTTCTGTGGCAAGTCCAAAAAGGGTGTTGCCTGTGTTCTCCTCTAGGATTTTGATGGACTCTTGTCTCACATTTAGATCTTTCGTCCATTTTGAGTTATCTTTGTGTATGGTGTAAGAGAATGGTCTAGTTTCATTCTTCTTCACATGGCTGTCCAGTTTTCCCAGCACCATTTATTGAAGAGACAGTCCTTTTTCCAGTGGATAGTGTTTCCTGCTTTGTCGAATATTAGTTGACCATAGAGTTGAGGGCCCATTTCTGGGTTCTCTATTCTGTTCCATTGATCTATGTGTCTGTTTTTGTGCCAGTACCACACTGTCTTGATGACCACAGCTTTGTAGTACAACTTGAAATCCGGCATTGTGATGCCCCTGGCTGTGGTTTTCTTTATCATTATTCCCCTGGCTATTTGGGGCCTTTTCTGATTCCACGCAAATCTTAAGATGATTCGTTCCAACTCTCTGAAGAAAGTCCATGGTATTTTGTTAGGGATTGAATTAAATGTGAAAATTGCCCTGGGTAGCACTGACATTTTCACAGTATTAATTCTTCCAATCCATGAGCATGGAATATTTTTCCATCTCTTTGTGTCTTCCTCAATTTCTTTCAGAAGTGTTCTGTAGTTTTTAGGATATAGATCCTTTACCTCTTTGGTTAGGTTATTCCTAGGTATCTTATGCTTTTGGGTGCAATTGTACATGGGATTGACTCCTTAACTTCTCTTTCTTCAGTTTCATTGTTAGTGTATAGAAATGCCACTGATTTCTGGGCATTGATTTTGTATCCTGCCACATGGCCAAATTGCTGTATGAGTTCTAGCAATCTTGGGGTGGAGGCTTTTGGGTTTTCTATGTACCGTATCATGTCATCTGTGAAGAGAGAGAGTTTGACTTCTTTTTTACCAATTGGAATGTATTTTATTTCTTTTTGTTGTCTGATTGCTGAGACTAGGACTTCTAGTACTATGTTGAATAGCAGTGGTGAGAGTGAACATCCGTGTCTTGTTCCTGATCTTAAGGGAAAGGCTCCCAGTGTTTCCCCATTGAAAATGATATTTGTTGTGGGCTTTTCATAGATGGCTTTTAAGATGCTGAGATGCTGTTCCCTCTGTCCCGACACTCTGAAGAGTTTTGATCAGGAATGGATGCTGTATTTTGTCAAATGCTTTCTCTGCATCTATTGAGAGGATCATGTGGTTCTTTTTTTTTCTCCTGTTGATATGATGTATCACATTGTTTGCTTTACGAGTGTTGAACCAGCCTTGCATCCCAGGGATAAATCCCACTTGGTCATGGTGAATAATCTTCTTAATGTACTGTTGTATCCTATTGGCTAGTATCTTGTTGAGAGTTTTTGCATCTGTGTTCATCAGAGATATTGGTCTATAATTCTCCTTTTTGGTGGTGTGTTTGTCTGGTTTTGGAATTAAGGTGATGCTGGCTTCATAAAATGAGTTTGGAAGTATTCCGTCCCTTTCTGTCTTTTGGAATAGCTTTAATGGAATAGATATTGTTTCTTCTTTAAATGTTTGATAGAGGGATCCCTGGGTGGCGCAGCAGTTTGTCGCCTTCCTTTGGCCCAGGGCCCGATCCTGGAGGCCCGGGATCGAATCCCACGTCAGGCTCCTGGTGCATGGAGCCTGCTTCTCCCTCTGCCTGTGTCTCAGCGCCTCTCTCTCTCTCTATGTCTATCATAAATAAATTTTTAAAAAAATAAAGCTCTTTTTTTCTTTGGAGATGTTGTGCTTAGAAAATCTGTCATTTGCATAAAGTGCCATGCTGAAGTCTCCCATTATTAGCGTATTATTATCTAAGTATGTCTTTACTTGGGTTATTAATTGATTGATATATCTGGCAGCTCCCACATTAGAGGCATAAATATTCATGATTGTTAGGTCCTTTTGTTGGATAGGTCCTTTAAGTATGATATAGTATCCCTCTTCATCTCTTACTACAATCTTTGGGATAAACTTTAATTTGTTATGAGGATTGCTACCCCTGCTTTCTTTTGAGGACCATTTGAATGGTAAATGGTTCTCCAACCTTTCATTTTCGGGCTGGAGGTGTCCTTAGGTCTAAAATGAGTCTCTTATAGACAGCAAATAGATGGGTCTTGCTTTTTTATCCAGTCTGAAACCCTGAATCTTTTAATGGGATCATTAAGCCCATTCATGTTCAGAGTTATTATTGAAAGATAGGAATTTAGTGTCATAATAATACCTATTCAGTCTCTGTTTTTGTGGATTATTTCTTTGGGTGTCCTCTTTCTTTTACAGAGTCCCCTTAATATCTCTTGCAGAGCTGGTTTGGTGGTCACATATTATTTCAGTTTCTGCCTATTTTGGAAACTTTTTATCTCTCCTTCTATTCTTAATGAGAGCCTTGCTGGATAGAGTATTCTTGGCTGCATGTTCTTCTCATTTAGGACCCTGAATATATCCTGCCAGCCCTTTCTGGCCTGCCAGGTCTCTGTGGAGAGGTCTGATGTTAATCTTTCTCCCCATATAAGTTAGGGATCTCTTGTCTCTTGCTGCTTTAAGGATTTTCTCTTTATCTTTGGAATTTGGAAGTTTCACTATTAAATGTTGAGGTGTTGAACAGTTTTTATTGATTTTAGGGGGGAACCTCTCTATCTCCTGGATCTGAATGCCTATTTCCCTCCCCAAATTAGGGAAGTTCTCAGCTATGATTTGTTCAAATATGCTTTCTGGTCCTCTGTTCCTCTCAGCACCCTCTGGAACCCCAATTAAATGTAGATTTTTTCCTTCTGAGGCTGTCATTTATTTCCCTTAACCTTTCTTCATGGTCTTTTAATTTTTTTCTCTTTTATCCTCAGCTTCCTTCCTTGCCATCAACCTCTCTTTTTTGTCACTCACTTTTTTTTCTACCTCATTAACCCTCGTTGTTAGGACCTCCAGGTTGAATTGCATCTCATTTAATTGATTTTTAATTTCGGCCTGATTAGATCTAAATTCTGCAGTCATGAAGTCTCGATTCCTTTATGCATTTTTTCCAGAGCTGCGTGTAGCTTTATAATTCTGCCTCTGAATTGGCTTTCTACATTGAATTGTATTCCAAATTCTGTAACCCTGTGGCAGTGAGTACTGTTTCTGATTCTTTCTTTTGTGGTGAGTTCTTCTTTCTAGTCATTTTGCTCAGTGCAAAGTAGCTAAAAACGAGTTGTACTTGTTAGAAGCACAAACTCTTCTCTCTGTAGCATTCCAGCTGTTCTCTCTTTAAATCTCAGGTCGAATTCATAGGTTTTCAGGATGATTTGAAAGTTATCTAGGTAAGTTGGTAGGGACAGGTGACTTGGGGACCCTACTCCTCTGCCATCTTGCTCCGCCCCTTGACCTGACTTTTTAAAAAACATAAGTTGTAGATAGCAAAAATTGGAGGCAAGGTAAGGCAGGGTGCATAGACCAGTCATGTTACCAATGAATCAACTGAATACAACTTTGGTTGATTTAATTAGGAAAAGAGTTTATTAAAAAGATGCTGTGTAGCTCAGAGAACCTCTCGAAAGACTGATGATGCAAGATTAAAAAACATACAGGAACCAAAAGATGCTGCTCAGAGTAAACACATTCACAATAATACCAGAGAATGAGTCCAATGAAAATACTGCTGCTGCTCTCATTGAACTCTGGATCCTTTAGCTTAAATTGCCAATGTTGCCATATTGGATACTGATGCTGGCACTGAATAGTGGATGCTGATACTAGATACTGGATGTCCAGTGCAAGACACTGGTTACCCCTCTGCAACCTTCAAGACTCATAAACTTGAGATTCAATCCTGATGGTTAAAAAAGAGGCATGGGGCAACTGATTGGTAGAGGATGCGACTCTTGATCTCAGGGTTGTAGGTTCAAGCCCCACACTGAGTGTAGAGATTACTAAAAAATAAAATCTTAAAAAAAGAGGCATTCTAGCAGCATTCCAAGGAAATGAGCAGGTAAGATAAATGCATAGGTAATTTTTTAAAGCCTATATTAGAAAGGAATAATTACATATCAATAACTTTAGGCTTTAAACTTAAAGTAGGAAAAGATGAACAAACTAAATGCTAAGCTAGCAGAAAAAAGGACATAAAAATACAATAGAAATCGATGAAATAGAAAACAAAAACAATGAAGAAAATTAATAAAAGCAAAGTTGGTTCTTTGAAAAGAAACAAATCAATAAACCTTTAGTTAGACTAGCCAAGAAAAAGGAAAGAAGATACAAATTACTAAATAAAAATGGAAAGGTAAACTTCACTACAAATTTAGAATAATTAAAAGGGTCATAAAAGGAATGATGTAAACAACTTTATGCTAATAATTTGGATAATTTATAGAAAACAGACAAAATCTTAAAAAGACACAAATTACCAAAACTAACTCAAGAAGAAATGGAAAGCCCAATTAGACCCATAACAAATAAAGAAGTTGAATCAATAATTTAAAGTCCACAAATAAAATCCCAGATCATTTCAAAGGCCAATTCTATCGAAATTTCAAGAATGTGTAATACTAATCTTTCACAAACTCTCCAGAAAATAGCAGAGGAAGAATCACTTTCCCCAATTTATTCTGTTGGGTCAACAGTACCATGATACAAATATATCAAAAGAAAAAATCATAAAACCAATTTTCTTCATGAATACAGACACAAAAAATCCTCAACA
This sequence comes from Canis lupus familiaris, assembly GCF_011100685.1. Lineage (NCBI taxonomy): Eukaryota > Metazoa > Chordata > Mammalia > Carnivora > Canidae > Canis > Canis lupus. The sequence goes on from NW_023330409.1 coordinate 37,858, forward strand.
AAGTAAGAGGAACTGAATCTAGCAAAATATAAAATGAATTAAACAATATGGTAAAATGGAATTTATCCCAGGAATATGAGTCTGATTTAACATATAAAAATCAATTAATATAGTACATCATGGTAATACGAAAAAGGACAAAACCTACATGATCACCTTAATAGGTGCAGAAAAAATTCAAAAGCTCCAACAGCAATTCATGAAAATTTTTTCTTTTTTAAAAATTAGTTACAGTTTATTTGGCATGTAAAATAGTTTGCAATTGGGAGCTCTCAAACTAACAGGGAATGAGACTCAAAGGTATACTGTTATAAAGGATGTTTATTATTTTCAGTGGTTTATTATATCACTAGATATAATAATTGAGGATTGGTTTAAAAGTGACCACCTCATGCCAGTTTGGGGGGAACAGCTTGAATTTTATCTATGATTTGTAGAGCAATATACAAGAAGTGGCCCAAGGTAATTTTACTTATTTTGCAGAATAGGCTAAGGTTAGATACAGTCATTTTCCTAATAGCATAATCAGAATTATCTCCTCATTATCTATTCTAAAATCTGTATTATTATATATAGAAGTCCAATCTCCATAATTTGAGGAAAATCAAACTGTGTGATTTCTCACAGAGTGAGTCTACAACATGCTCTAAATTAAGTCCAGTACCATTAAGGTGTTTTTTTTTTAAGATTTTATTTATTTATTCATGACAGACACAGAGAGAGAGAGAGGCAGAGACACAGGCAGAGGGAGAAGAAGCAGGCTCCATGCAGGGAGCCCACCGCAGGACTTCATCCCAGGTCTCCAGGATCACACCCCAGGTGAAGGTGGCCCTAATACCACTAGGCCACCCCGGCTGCCCCCATTAAGGTTTTCTTGTATAGGGACAGATTGCTAGTAATGAAATTTGAGTGGTTATGGGCCATCCTTTGGCTTCCCAAGCCCTCCTCCCAGTACTAGATTAACTAGTCATATAGTATTAGTTCAATGGCAAGGGATGGATACCAATCCTTCTCGTAAGCCATTTTCCTGTCATACATACACATATGGGAGCTAGTCCTAATATTAACTGAGAATCTTCCCAAGCTTTTGAGTGGCTACATAACCAGCAACCATTTTGATTAGTAAAGGAGGGCATGCATTGAGTGGGCAGGCTTTAGTGAGTAGAGAAAATCTCGAACAGAAAAAGGAACATGAGGGGCTCCTGAGTGGCTCAGCTGGCTAAGCATCTTGCCTTCAGCTGGGGTCATGGTTCCAGAGTCGTGGGATCAAGCCCCACATGGACTCCCTGCTGAGCAGGGAGTCGGCTTCTTTCTCAGCCCTCCCCACCCACTCATGCTTACTCACTCTGTCTCTCCGAAATAAATAAATCTTTAAAAAAAGGAATATGAGTATGAATATTTTGTGTTCATCTGTAAAGCAGTAATATCACAATAATTGTTATAAAAAATGAGTTCTGGGGAAAAGACAGAGAATCTAATAGAATCTTGTTCTGTGATGTTGGGTTGTAAGCTATCTGCTTTGCCTTATTGTCTGCTTCCAGGGAAGTTTGGTGTGTTGTTTTTTTTCCCCTGGAAATTCCTAATTTTAAGTTTTGCCATAGGTTGACAAGTTCAATAATCGAGGTATAGGGAGAGTTCTCTTTAATTGTGAGTCATGACCCAAGTTAATTTAACTGCTGTGTGAAAAATAGAACCTGATGGAGCCCTTTTCCACCAAGGTTCAAGTTACTATTGTGAAAAAATTGCAACAAACTAGGAAGAGAATTCCTCAACTTGATAATGTCTTTTTATGAAAAAACCTATAGCTAACATCATACTTACAGCGATTATGAAATCCTGAGTGACTTCTCCCTAAAATCAAGAGCAACGCAATGATATCTGGTTTCACACTGCTATGTAACATTACACTAGAGATTCTAGCAGTACAACCTAGCCAAAAAACAAATAAGAGGCCACCTATGTTGGAAAGGAAGAAGTAGTACTATCTTTACTAATAAATACATGATCCTGTGAGGAAAAAAAATTCTAGGTAATCAAAAAACAAAAAACTGGTAGAACTAATGTTTGTTAAGGTCATGAGATCAATACACAAAAGAGAATTTGCATTTCTAAATACAACCAATGAGTCACCCAAAAATCAAATTAAGAAAACAACTCAGGAATTAAACAAAAGAAATATAAGAATTATACACTGGAAACTATGAACCATTGCTAAGAAAAGAGCTGAATAAACTGAGAGCCATTTCATGTTCATAGATTAGAAGATGAAATATTATTAAAGGGCAATTCTCTCTCCAAATCAATAGATTCAGTGCAATCCCTATTAAAATACAAAGCTGTCTTTGTTGCAGAAATTGACAAATTGATATTAAGTTATATGTGAAAATTCAAAGAACCCTAATAGAAAAAAACAATTTTGAAGATGAACAAACTTGTATTTTCCCAGTTCAAAATAATATTAATAGCATGATATTAATATCTATTAATCAATGGCATGATATTAGTACAAGCACAGCCATCTAGACCAATAATACAGAATTGATAGTCCAGAAATAAATGGTCAAATTAGCCAAAACCTTCAGAAATTAATCCAAATGTCCATCTGCTGATGAATGGATAAACAAAAACCATGGCTTCATACAATGAACTTACTAGAAGGCAATAAAAAGGAAAGAAGTAGGGATCCCTGGGTGGCGCAGTGGTTTGGCGCCTGCCTTTGGCCCAGGGTGCGATCCTGGAGACCCGGGATCGAATCCCACGTCGGGCTCCCGGTGCATGGAGCCTGTTTTCCCTCTGCCTGTGTCTCTGCCTCTCTCTCTCTCTCTCTCTCTCTCTGTGACTATCATAAAAAATAAAAATTATTAAAAAAAAAGGAAAGAAGTATTACATGCTACAACATAGATGAACCTCAGAAACATGCTATATTTAAATATCCATTTGTATCAAATGTCCAAAAAGTAAATCTACACAGGCAGAAAGTAGATGATCACGGGACTGGAGTGAGGAGTGGAATAACTGTAAATGGGCAAGAGGGATCTTTTCCTAATGGTAAAACTACTCTAAAACTGACCTATGCTGATGGTTACAAAATTCTATAAATGTACTAAAAAACACTGAATTGTACACTTAAGTGGAATCTATGGTTTGTAAATTAATTCTCAATAAAAGAGTTAAAAACAATTGCTGAATGACTGTATAAAGAACATGAGAGGAAGAGATCTTAATCTATATATCATTATTATGTTAATATAATAGTAAAACACACCAATTAAACAATAGACATTGTCAGACTAAATAAAAAATAATCAACTATACACTATCTACAGCAAATCCACTTTATTTTTTAAAAAAGATTTTATTTATTCATGAGACACACACACACACACACACACACACACACACAGGCAGAGACACAGGCAGAGGAGAAGCAGGCTCCATGCAGGGAGTCTGATGCAGGGCTTGATCCCGGGACTCTGGGCTCATGCCTGGGGCCAAAGGCAGACGCTAAACCACTGAGCCACCCAGGAATCCCCATAAATCTACTTTAAATAACAAGTTACAGATAAAGAGTTAAAAGATGGAAAAATAAATATCATTGGAAACCAATTAAAAGAAACATGGTGTACCTATTAATATCAAAGTAGACTTCAGAACAAGGACCATTACCAGGAAAAAGAGCCACATTATGTAATAATAAAAGAGTTAATTCACAAAGGTAGCATCACAATCCTAAAGGTGTACGTATCTAACAACAGATGTTCAAAATACATACAGCAAAAACTAGTATTTCTAGAAGTCAAACTCATAATATACTTGAATGCTTAAACACTGCTCTCTCAGTAATCAATAAGTAAATACAAAATCAGTAAAGAGAGAGACCTGAAGAACACTGTCGACCAACTTGACCCCAGTGACATTTACAGTGTACTGCAGCTAACAAAAATCTTTTTAGAGAGGACTTAAGGGAGGGATGACTGGGGGTTCAGTCAGTTGAGCTTGTGACTCTTGATTTCAGCTCAGGTCATGATCTCAGGGTTGTGAGATGGAACCCCGAGTCCAGCTTAGCACTGGGCACAGAATCTGCTTAGGATCTCTCTCTCCCTCTCCCTCTGTCTCCGCCAACCCCCACCCTGAATCAAAAGCACATGTGCACACACTCTCTCTCTCAAAGAAAGAGC